>NW_013952557.1:367903-387363 GCF_001266775.1 Austrofundulus limnaeus | reverse complement strand
ATATATATATATATATATTTACTTTTTTACTTAACCTTCCTCTTCCACGCTTTGATGTTCTTCCCTCTTTCTTTCAGTTCCCTCACTTCGTCRTTTGGTGAAGGGCTGAGTGCCGGATGTTAGTAATCTGTTGCTCTGACAGAAAACGACATGCATGAATGTTACCCAACCTTATTCCTAGTAACCTCTAGCTTTGAGTCATAAGTTTAATCATTACTAATGGAAGGCGATGAATACCTGGAACCATTTGAGTATTTATTGAACTGACCAATAATGGGATGATGTTGACTTTGGRAAGATATTGATTTCTGTGGTTTATCCTCTGAAACTCACTTAAGGAAATTGAGAAACCCATGAAGGTTGCAAGACATTCTTGAGACATTTGGGCGGTTACTACCTGTATGCTGTTTGCCAACTCCATGCAGCCCGGTGAGATACCAGTGTACACAGTGCCAAAACCTTTATTTACCCACTTAGTCATTACTTTCCCAAACATAAGAGTGTTCTGGCAAAAATGATCAAATTCGTCARGGTTTTCAAAAGCTTTACAAAGCACAACGCAAGTAATTCCATCATGACATCAACTTACACAGATTTTACCACCAAGTCAGCAAATGGTTGTTAGTGACAGTTTCTTGTTTTTAATAACTAAAATGTGACAATGAATACATATCAAACGCAGTTGTAATTGCTTTATAAAACTCTTGTGGTTACTGTTGGTTGCTCTCTCTCATAAACGGTTCTGCCTAGAGATTAAAAGCCTAAAATATCCCATTGTCTAAAATCTACTCATTTTAGCGTCCCTGACAGAATCAGTCAAATGTATAAGTGATTCAAATGAGAGTGTCGGGTGTGTCATGATGTGCTTGCTCTTCATTAGTTTAATTAATTAAATTACCTTCTTCTGACGTGTGCTATTTCAAGCCCTCACCCAGTTATACGTGTTCTTCATCTTCTTGGTGGCCTGGAGCAATGCAGGGATTGTTTGTTTAGATTTGTTCCTTCCTACGCATCACCACAGCATGCAAACACAACTGTAGATAGTTCCATTTCAGGTAACACAGGCAGCCTTTTTAAGCCATGAGCCCATGTTTACAGTTTATGAACTTGGGTTTTGCAGCTGAATAATTAATTTCCCCTGGAGAACTGAATGTTGTTGATCATTCAGTCAGAAAAATGTATCAGGATGTAATCATTTCATATAAGTCAATATCAATGCAGCTGTCTTTACGTACTTTCTACGTTTGTTGTAATTATTTCAATCAATAACGTGTTTTCTTTGTCTCTCTTCCAGAAGAAAGTACACCTGGACCAGTCCTTCTGTCTTTGTCTGTGTCTCTTTCCTGTCACCACAAACCCATCCGAGATAGATGGCCGCCTGTCCTGAGCCTGGTTCTGCTGGGGATTTCTTCCTGTTAACCGGGAGTTTCTCCTCTCCACTGTCGCCAATGTGCTGCTCAGGATGGTGTGACTTGGCGCTATGTAAATAAACTGAATTGAATTGCATTGAATTGCAGTTGAAAGTTTTTGAAATGTTTTCTCTTTCTGTTTGGATGTTAATTAAAGTTACAGCATTACCTGTTTTTTTTTAAATTGACCATTGTATTCTTTTTACAGCTTCTTCTAAGTGATCAGTAATAAAYAGGTTTAGGCAAACGATTGTTCTGCAACAATGCAACCAAGCAGGAAATACTMCTTCAATTAACAGTTGAGCATTTTGAGCTTGTGATCTCTTAAAATATGTTTAACCATGAAGTTATCTATGAACATGTTTTCTGTCTGACTGGATCACAAACAGTGCTTATAAAGTAAAAAGAGTTTCTGTGTTGATATTTCATAGAACTGACTGTAGCACTAGGAACTGTACATCCATTGTTTCTCCTTTAGTTTCTCCGAATTGCTGCCTATTTGGCAAACTGCGACTTCCATTTTAATTTGTTTMAAGACCAAGTAAATGAAATCTGATCACAGATTATTCTTCAGTCATGCAAAGAAGAATCATAAAGCAAATATAACATGTCAGCCAGGCTTTATGTTTTCTTTTAAGTTTAACCTTTGATGATKTTTTTTATGTTTTACATTTGACTGATCTTTTTAATGTCTGAACCCTATCATGTACTTGTCACAAAGCACTTTACAGCTTAAAAGTGAACTTGAAATTTAACGCAAGAAAGGAAGTAAAGCATCAAAATGGAAATTTTGATTTTCTGGAAGATCAGCWCTAGAGGAACCTCTCCTGCTAGGTTGTCACCAGTTGAAACTGCTAAACATTTATTTTTGAAGAGTTTTATGAAATGCTGTGAAATCAGATTATGTTGTGTAGTTTTGTCTATCTATGTAAACCTTAATTGAGGTAATATCAAAACAACTGTTCAATAAYGTACAAAATGTTAACAGTAGTTGTTTGCTTAAAAAATACAACAAATTTGGGAGCCTAATTGAATAATTCATTACAGTGGTAATCCATCAAAAAGCAAAGACAGTAGTTTCCATATGTATATTCATGGGTTTCAGTTGGTAATTATGTAGTACTGTATGTAGCTGAGCCAGAAGTTTCATTTGTGCTAACCGTACAGGGGGCAAACTGTTTAATATCTGAAGTACAGCACACACTCATTTTAATTAAATGCTCTACTTTTTCTACAACATGAAAGAGGTTGAATTCAACAAGATAAAAAAAGTTGTTTTACATCTTTAAACACCTACTCTAAATAATTACCTGTCAAATAGCCTGTTACTAATTGCTGACTAGCAGTCGGGTTTGGTGTCATCTGTTTAAAATGAATGACAAATAGTTTTTATTTTTTTACTTTTTTTAACTTTTTAATTGGTTTTCTATTATGTTTATAAAAAAGTGAGTTTGACCAGTAAGACTTCTTTTTAAAAAAATTCCTTGGTTGGAAATTGCCACAGTGTGGCTAAAATAAGTTTATTTTTATACAGATTAATAGTTGAAGTGATTTCTCAAACTAAAATCTCTTTTTGTCAGTCCGGAAAATAATTGTTTTCTTGAAAACATTTATAACAGTAAACCATAATACTTGTAAAGCATTGCCCGCCATTACTTTACAGCAATAAATGTATTTTCTTTGCAGTAATCAGCTGCTTCAATTGATTTGACAGAAACCCAGACAAAATACACACAACAAACTGAATTCAGTACATTTAATGTCAATTGATTAATTGCACATTTACTCAAGTGCTGAGTCATACTTTATGTAAAGCTTTAGAAAATACAATCTGAGTCATCTCTGATGTGACTGTGAGTGTGTTAATGTAGATTATTGAAAAAGAAAAAACCACATTTGATGACATATACGTACTTCTTTGAAGTAGTCTCCCTTTTTATATCTGTAAAGTAAACACCAAGAAACCAGGTAGCATAACAACTGGTCAACATTAAAGATTTATATCATTCATTTGTAATTAGGTAGTGTAACTTTTCCCTTTCTGTGAACATCTCGTGTCTGTTTCAGCACTTTTTTTAAATATCTGTGGAATCTGACATACTGTTCTACCCTGGGGAAGAGAACATGAATTACTCCCCACCAGCTGAGACCTGAATTACCAGTAACCTATATCTTGAGCTGCAGTAATGTTTGTGCATGCTCCACATCACACAATCATATCCAACCCCAACCATTTTAGAAATAGTTTKATAGGTTTACAATACTTTTTAGAAATTAAAAAAATATTTTGGATAATCAACTTTATACAATACTAAAAACAATGTGCTTTTCCTCATTTAGTGTTTAGTGCTGAGTTCAATAATCCCTCTTCCAAAGTTTCAGTGAACACAATCCCCGTTTCACTGAGGCAGGTTTTAGTCACTATGTCAGGGAGGTCTCTCTCCGTGAAACTTTCTATGTCTGTACCTGGCATTCTTCTCCTTGGCCATATTGATACAGGCATTGTGCTTGTTACTTTGCAAGTGGTTCCAGTACTTGATGAGTTCATTGGGTTGGAACTGATGAGATGTGATCAGGTGGCTGTACTTACAACTAGAGTAAGAGACACGCCAATGGTTGAAGAGGAACTCATTGGGAGGGGGAGCTGGGTCAATGCGCAGCTTTGCCAGGCAGATCCCCACGTAAACATCCTCAAGGTGGAGCCTGCGTATGCTGAGCGAGGCCTGATATATCAACTCCGCCATGTCCCCTGAGAACACATACCCTGTGCCTGAGCAGAAAATTGGGTAGCGCTCACTTGGATAAAGCTCTGGTGGCATGTACCACTTGCTGTCCTTGTTTCGATTTGGTGCATAGCCCCTCATTAAGTAGCCAGTAAAGTACCTCTGTTTAGGTGGCGTTTCAGGTTTTAGCAGCTTCTGAATAAGATATTCTGTGTTGACGAACATGTCACTGTCTGTTTTCATCACATAAGAGACATGTGGGCAATAGGTAGCAACCCAGTTCATGCCCATCAGGGTTTTGATGGTCAGGTTGTAGTACGTGTCCTGATAGTCCTGTTGGATGATATCATGGTAAACACGGCTCTCTTCTTCTATGCTACTTTGAATGAAGGTATCAGACCTCTTGGGCGTGCCAAGAAGAAACAGTCGAACAAACCCCAACCCCATTGCTATACTCTCATTTCCCCAAGTCTGGCGAATTGCATTGCGTGCATCAGCTTGTCCGGGTTCCACAGCAATGAGGAGAACAAGGAAGGGTGTGGTTTCCTTGCACTTGAAAGGCTCATTTAGAATGTAGTTGTACGGCTGAGCACTAAGCTTCTCTCCTACATCCATCTCCTTCTGTAAACTGTTGTTAGTGCTCATCGAGTCCCAAAGCCCCATTACAGCCATCCTGGCACCTTCTCCAGCTTCACGTCCCACTCCTGCTGGCTCTCCTGCTGCTCCCTCCGCTTGTTGAACGCTGAGGTTGAGCAGAGGCTTTGGCGCTACATACCCTGTCTCCCTCCACAAGCTCCTCAGAGAGCTGTTCTGATGTGCCTCTCCCTTCGGACTGCGGAAACCTCTGATGGTGTAGGTCAATGGATTGTCACGAGGCCCACTGCGCCCTGACAGCCAATCCTGGTGGCTGAAAAATAAGAAGAAAGTAAAGAGTAGAGCCAAGGAGAGTAAACCTGCCACGTGGGTTCGAAAGAGCGAACGTTTGATGTTCCAGGTCATCTTAATGGGACAGCAGTGCCGCCGTCTCCACTGCATGGTGAAGACTGGGGTTGCAATCGGCTACTGTCACATACAGTCACCTTAAACATGTGGTTGCCAACAAACTGGAGGGTTATCTGGGCTGGCACATGGGTTGGAGTACACCTCCAGGTGGAGTCAGGGAAACATCTGAGTCCCAAAGTGTAGCTTGGAGCAAGGTTAAAAGGGCTCCCGGTGAGAAAAAAAAAGAAAGCGGCTATTTTTTGGCCATCGAGGCATCAACCGGGCTCTTCTTTGGCACWGCAGACAAGTAAAAGGTCATGCTCACTGTCTTGTCTTCTTCAGGTTAAAACAAGGGTCACGTCATCTGTGTCTGCTCCCTGTAATTTGGAAAAAAAGAGAGAAAAAGAAACTGAGAAAACACTCTGGGAATTGCTCCAAAAAGTCCCTTACATCCACTGGCACTGAGCCACCAATTATTTGAATTACAAAAGAGTTTTTATTTGATTTATCAAGAAACCTGAGTTTAACTTTCATCATTTTAAGTGTGGTTTGTTTTGACACAGCATTTCTAAAATAATTTTGGCCAAATGCAACAAGTCACAGATAGAATGAGTAAGTCCAAAGTTTTAGGAAAAGAGTCCCATATATGTATAAAAGATGTAATTTTTGGTGAGATGGGTAATAGCAATTTAGGAAAAATACAGTTCAAATAATGTACAACTGATACTCTCATATGTTACACAATAGGCAAAAAAGAATATTTCCTTTATCGTCTTAAAATCTTGAACAGTAAAATATTGTTAAACAGTTAAAAATGTAAAATACTCATGATGGAAACTATAAATTAGCACGTATTAGCTGGATATGGTGAAACGGTAGCTTCACTTTGCATTTTTTTCTCAGCATAATGCCTGGAGCTGAAGTATAAATTGCTGGTTTGCTCAACGTGGTGCCAGCTAACACTGCTCTGAACCACATAGGCCAGCGAGTGTCATCAGCCCCCCACTGTACATCAGCAGCAAGGGAGGAAATGTGTCTGTCGAAATGAGTTTTAAGGGTCCAGCAGGCAGTGGTGCTGAACCCTGAGCCAGCCCCTGGCAGTGACAGACATTGCCCGTCATTCACCTTCAGTCTATCAATGCTGCATAATGTCTTATTGGGATCACCCGGGCTGTTGAATCCTCTAAAACCAAACATAAACATGGGATGCAATCGGGAATATTTGTTTGGTTTATTTTGAACATGTTAACTATATACAATTGTTTTAAACGGATCCCCGATTAGTTGTAACATTAGACTTTATTTGATAAACATATATTTTAACTGTAAAATAAAGACTGTAAAAATACTGTAGGCTGTTTATTTTTATAATTTTTAAACTAAAAGTTTAAGAATATATTACACGGACGGAGCCATTTTATTTACACACAAAGCATTCTGGGTAAATGATGATGTGGATAGGTCCTCTGTGCAAGGCTGCTAGCGAGCTATATCCACCCTGAAGGTTAATCTTGGACAATATCTGACGATTGGCTCTTTTAAATGAAACCAGAGAGCGTTAGCCCCGATGCTATCACCATATATATGTATTAGCTCAGCGCTACACATTCTCCTCTCACCACTGAGGTCCTCCRTCCACATGACAGAGAGGRGAACRCAAAAATGACTCAGCCTGCAACTGAAAATATGGATGGAGGACCTCAGTTTAGCTTGTTTGTCACGCTAGCACYGAGCCAATACATATAAGGCAATATAGCATCAGCACTAGCGCAATGGCTAACAGGCTAAGCTGAGGTTCTTCTTCCATGAAGCAGCTCTGTTGTCCTCCATCCATATTTTCAGTTCCAGGCTGAGTCATTTCTACCTTCTCCTCTCTGTCAACGCTCATTTACGGTTTCATTTAAAAGAGTCGATCATCAGATATTGTCCAAGATTAACCTTCAGGGTGGATATAGCTCACTAACCTATCCACGTCATCATTTACCCAGAATGCTTTGAGTGTAAATAAAATGGCCCTGTCTGTGTTAAAATATATTTTTAAAAATTTACAAAACTAAACAGCCTACAGCATTTTTACAGTCTTTATTTTACAGATAAAATGTTTATCAAATAAAGTCTAATGTTACAACTAATCAGGGATCCCTTTAAACAAAGAAGAGAAAAACAATAAAGACACATATATGGTATGCACTAAGATGGATGAAATGTGTCTACCAGGGATTTGTCCACAGAAAACACACAAAGACAGTCATACTCAGAAGGCACTGATACGCAATTAAACTAAGGTAAACAATCAGTTTGGACAACCACATTTCTTGTATTCTGCATGTAATTATATTTGCACATACTCAGCTTCTGCAAGCACACAACATTTGAAGCACATTGTCTTTTATTACAACAGTTTCACATCATCACGTGTCTGATTCACACAGAATATGTGCRCACATGATTATTTCTGGAGTACACACACACACCTCATCACTGCTATGTTATCATACACACGCATAGAAACTAAGACATGGCAGCAGAAAGCAGACACCAGTGAATACTAATGTAGCAGTCTAATTCATCCACTGCCTTTCCKTTCTTGTGTGTTGGCTCACTTTTTAATAATTTGCAGAACTGAAACAACAGAGCATCATTCTGTGCAAACACTATGCGTGTGGTTTAGTATGAGAAAGATTTCCCAAATTTCTAATTTTAATTTTCTGTTATGTTTGCTCATTCATCGAGACAACTGACGAGGAACACGATAACCTTTTCAGGCGAGTGTGCTTACCCAGTGCAAGCAATTACAGGGGAATGAGAGGGGCCAGGGCAAGCTTTGTTTTAAAGGTTAACATACTTTACATCGAAGCACATCGAGCGCTTGAGAGATTTCTGCTGTCAACTAAATGAACATCTAGTTACACAAGCTCTGATGAAGAGGACACACATGGAGGCACACAGACATCAAGGCATAAGCACTAAAGGAAACACACAAGAAATGGATGCCCACACACGCCGGTACCCACCCACCCACACACTCACATGCAGGCAACCATGAATGGCTTTAGGCTTTTTTCTTTTTGTCTGTTCGGTCTCCACATAAATGCCAATTCCACTGGAACGTCAGACATTCATTTTTACTTTTAGCGGTACTATTTAATGTGTCAATGTCTACCCTCATTAATTCATCTTCTTGCCTCTCATCAATGTCACTTCTATGCAAGCCAATTAGTTACACTAACACTAATTAAAGCCCTAGCGATTCTGCAGTGGTCAATAATCAGAATGAAGACTGTAGAAGTGGCACTCTGCTGACTGTGTCACAGATCAGCTTTGAATCTAGGAAAAAAAACTGAAGTCATGGTAGCGTGCTTTCTTTGTTTCAATAAGCAATGTAACCATTTATTTTCCTTCTACAATAAGTCTAATGTAGTGCTGGGTGGTGTGACCCAAATTTTATATTACGGTATTTTCAACAATTATATAGTATCACAGTATTTCCGTATTTGACGGTATTTTTCTTTTCATCATAGCCCAGCTGATAATAAAATGTACACATGTTTCTTATTGATTAGCAAACCTGAAGTTACTCTCTTTCTACAACACAGAAACTATTTCTTTACCTTTTTTTTTTACTGTACCTCTGTCTGTATCGCTGTTTCCCTCCTCTACAAGACTTTTCTTCTTTGCCTGGTTGTAGACAGTAGACATACATTTTGGTCGTGAAGGAGGAGGGTTGAGCAAAGATCATTATCGGGTCTATCATTTTATGTTATTTAATAAAATTTAACAGGTTGGCTCAGCCTCCGTGCATCAGTCAACTCAACCCTGATACAAAGCCACTTCCGCCGGAAGCCCCCCAGACTTTTCACAATAGAAGTACGTTAACGTCTCCATGAAACCTATTCGTGCACATCACTGAAGAGGTGTATACTACATTCAGCGATGGCGAAAATGGAAGAGTTTTTTTAAGCAGTGAAATTGCCAGCAGCCGCTCGTTATTGAGAAGATGCTATAACAACATTAGCTTGCTAATGTGCATAGCCAACCCATTCTCACTCCCAAGTCATCGCATATTGACGCTTTTCCAAGGTTCCCTCTGCGTCCGATTTTAATGCGTGGAGTACCCCCTTCACATCAGTTTTTGACGAGATGGGGAGGAATCCATTGTCATAATTTCAGAAAGTGTAGAAAATGCACCAAAACTACCGTCCCAAAGCCTAAAATTACCTTTATTCACTCTAGACATGCTGTCCCTGACACTAGTACCTAAAATTAACCATTTTTATAAATTGTAGGAAATTCACGTGAACTACGTGTCCTGAAGCCTAAAATTACATAATATTCGCCCTAGACATCCTATCCCTGACCCCACTACCTAAAATTAACCATTAACCCTGATCCCTAACATTAACCACGGATCCCAAGTCAAAGACCCCTATATTTTGCGTCCCAACGCGTCAAACTTGGACGCCGAGGGAACAAGGAAATGCCTGGTGCATCAAAAACTGACGCGACGGGTGTACCCAACACGTCAAAATAAGACGCAGAGGGAACCTTGGAAAAGTGTCAATATGTGACGAGTCGGGAGTGAGAATGTGTTAGCATAGCGGTGCTGTGGGACAAAAGTGTTCCCAGTGAAACAGTTCACTGCCACGATGTAACATTCTGAACAAATTCAGGCTATTCAAACTGGTATGTCGGTATTCAGATAATTCATAACAAAAATAAAAGCCGGTTTTCGGTACGAACTGGTATGCCGCCTAGCAATAGTCTAATGCACATGTTGCCAACGCTAATGAGGATATGACCATCATTTAGCAAGACACTGGATTTTGTGATACCAACACACTTTCCCMAAAACAGATACAGCTCTCATTTGCGAGCCATTTAGAGTACCTTGCTTGCTGAAGATAGAGGTTAAATTCTACTTTATTGAAACAGGCCTGACTGATTATATGCCTGGCTGAGGCTCCAGGTTTGTCTAATAATGCTGCCCAGAAGCAACAATCTTCACTGAACCGCATAATATATAATTTATTTTAATATTGAGATAGTGTTACAGCACCTGGCCTTCATCAGAGTAACAGAGACTCAGAGTTCATAAGATTATAATGAAACATTACTCCACATCACAGAAAAACCATGGCTGCTGTGGCTAAAGAGGAGCCACTTCTATGATTGCAATCTGTTGTATTTTAATCTAACAATGGCTGTTGGGTTTAACAAAAAACGTCAATAAACTGATTTTAAAACATAAGCAAACTCAAGATGAAGGTTGATGCCAGAGACTGTTCACTTCATTTGTGTGTTGTGTTATCTGGTTGAATCAACTGTGTGAATAAGAGGTAGTGTCATTTGTTAAGCAAATAGGACAGATTAGAAATATCTGCAATGTAACAGGAAAAATTGGCAGTGCTAATATTAGCAGTTCAGGAACAGGATTGGTTTTATTTTCCAACTCAGTGGCCTTTTTGTGGGTCAAAAGAAATTGTGAACATCAGTTTTTTTAATGCCTTCAATAGCTAAAGTTTAAAATTTGCTCGACAGAAGTTATTCTAATGTGAACATCAATAACTTAGTATAAAAAGGTAGCATCAACTTGCTTTTCCTGCGTTTTGACATGGCGTTAATAAAATATTTAGGAGGCGCCAACATAAAAGTCAGAGAGACCACATGAGATTTGGTCCATCTTCTGGGAGAAAAGCAGATTACTTCCTACTCGTGAGCGCCCCCTCTGGTGGGGAAACATTTTTTCAGGGATACAAACTTTTTCAGAACACCGGTAGACGGCAGCCATTACAGACGAGCATGTGTTTGTTGTTGTTCGAGGAGCGGCCCAGTCACACGCTAATGTCATTAGTTCGTTATCATTACTAAGGTGCAGGACTGCTTTMCCCCCCTTTTTCACATCGTCGCCTGTTTGGATCTGTTATTATCTCACTCTGAGACACGAAGGAGTGTCAGAGTTAAGCTTGCTTCAACTGCTTTTTACGTCGTGGTCTCATTTCTGGACTCAGGCATTTTGTGAATGAAGCCGATATTTCAGTTAAAATACATAAGTAAAAATATTTATCAGAGTATAGTACTACCCCCCAACTTTATGGATGATTTTATGGATTAATTTTATGTATTAAACTTGAAAAAATACAGTAGTTCATTTCTGTTTATTTTATGCACTGTATTGATCCCCTGGCGGGGGATTAATTCTCTGCATTTTACCCATCGCACATGTGGAGCATTACACATGATCAACAATGATTTTATATAAATCTATTAACAGTTCTTTATGGTTTAAAATATGCTTTTTTCCAAAGTGCACTTCCAAGGTTTTAGGAATTCAGAGGAAACCTTACAAATTAAATTGTGTTTACTCTTTTTATTTTTAGTGACTGAAGCATTCACTATTGTGATTTTTTTCTTCCATGTGTTTTTTTGTTTGTTTGTTTGTTTTGTTTCCACAACTGTTGTGCTATTTCAAAAACCTATAGATGAAAACATTCATTCATGCTCATTCAGAACATTTTGACTATGACTTTTGGTAATTCCGCAATTTATACTATTTTATTTTTAATGTTAGCTAATTTTACCTTTTTCTCCATGAAATTAAATGGAGCTAAAACCCTTCAAAATATTTAAAAAATCTTTACCGGACGGTTTACATTTTGTTCTGGTTCTGCCTTTTTTAAAACTTCCTTGTATTAATTTCAGCTTCCTTTGGTTTCTATTTAGCTGACCTTAGATTTTATTTTCTGAATTTTTAGCTATCATTAGAAACTTTTCTGCTATTCTTCTGCTAATTTCAACTTCTTCTTTTGCTATTTTTAATTTTTAGTTGTTTCCTTTCACTTACTTTCTGCACACTTCAGCTTGTTCTGCCCCTCCAAGTACTTTTTATCTGGATTACTCTGCATTTTTCAGCTATTCTCTGCCTCTTGAAGCTTTTGTTGTCACAGTTTGGGTCGGCTCAACAAATTTCAGCAACCATTCTGGGATCCATCTCAATTGTTAAAAGTAAGCAAGCATTAATAGGTTTGCTTGGTTTAGTTTAATTTAATTGAGTTAAAAAAACATTCCTGCTTCTTCAGCAGCTTATTATTCATCAATAAGCATTCACACTGCATTTTTGCAGGAAATGCAGTTTATTAAATTGAGTTTATACATATTTTGTTTAAGTGTTAATGCAACTTTTTTTCTGTTATAATGTACAGAGCTGTGCAGTCCAGTTTATTTTTTTTATTTTTTAACAGCAGTGCAACAGGTAATGTTCCATGATTTAATCCTGTTTTCTTGTTCTGCAGGCGAATCCTTGTGTCTACACACACGTCTCAAGCATGATTATGAAAAAAGGAAACTAAGTCTCGCCTCTGCGTTGCACAAACAATGGACRTCTGGTAATAAGTGTACTCATGTGGGTGGATTATTCAGATTTGAGTTGGACCAGAATTCAAAAATGATAATAAAAAATGATTAGTTGTGCTTAAATCAGCCATTTTTTTCCCTTATAATCAAGAACCACCATTAAATAAAACATAGTCATAAGTTGATTGAGAGTTGTTTTTTGTTCTTTCTTCTTTAATGAGTATAACTTGGTCAGATGTGGGACAGGCCACTTGAGCTCCCTCATTACATGATCCCAGCTAATTCTTTAAAGCTCAGTTAACCCAAATTGAAAAAAAAATAATCTTTGGTGRAAAACTAGTGAGATTTATCTGCCCTGGTTTTGCAGAAGCAGCCTCTTCAAACAGAGGGAGTGGTTTTTGTTCAGCTAGAACTAACATGAATTCCTCCACTTTACATTTGGGATCTTTTTGTTTAATTACTGTATTTATTTGTGTAATACGATCTCACGTATAATATCATCTCATGTATAATACGACCCCCCTTTTTTTTACTTAAAAAGAATAAAAAATTAATCCTCAAACTACCTCCAATTTTATACAGACTTCAAGATTTTTCAGCCTTTGCAGTTTTTATACATATCAGTAAAATGATCATTGGACTGTTCATCTTATTTTAATATTTGCACTAAAAGGTATTTTGACAACAAATATATATCAGCTGTAGCAGCATCATATGGATTCTGGCGTTTTACACATAGTCCACCAGGAGGCGCCAACACAAAAGTCAGAGACTTCACATGAGATTTGGACCATCTTGTGGGGGAAAAGCAGATTACTTCCTACTCGCGAGCGCCCCCCTCTGGTGGGGAAACTTTTTTCAGGGATACAAACTTTTTCAGAACACCGGTAGACAGCAGCCATTACAGACGAACATGTGTTTGTTGTTCCAGGAGCGGCYCGRTCACACGCTAATGTCATTAGTTTGTTATCATTTCTGAGCTGCAGGACTGCTTTTTTCCCCTTTTTTCACATCATGTCGCCTGTTTGGATCTGTTACTGTCTCGGTCTGAAGCACGGAGGAGTGTCAGAGGTAAGCTCGTTTCAAATTCACATGGGATTTGGTCCATCTTGTGGGGGAAAAGCAGATTACTTCCTACTCGCGAGCGCCCCCTCTGGTGGGGAAACATTTTTTSAGGGATACAAACTTTTTCAGAACACCGGTAGACGGCAGCCATTACAGATGAACATGTGCTTGTTGTTGTCCCAGGAGCGGCTCAGTGACACCTAAGGTCATTAGTTAGTTATCATTACTAAGGTGCAGGACTGCCTCTTTTTCTTTTTTTTCACATCATGTCGCCTCCCTGGATCTGTTATTATCTCGCTCTGAAGCATGGAGGAGTGTCAGAGGTAAGCTCGTTTCAACTGCTTTTTACGACGAGGTCTCATTTCCGGACTCGGGCATTTTCAGAATGAAGCYGATATTTCAGTTAAAATACATAAGTAAAAATATTTATCCGAGTATAGTACTACCCCCCAACTTTATGGATGATTTTATGGATTTAATTTTACGTATTATACTTGAATAAATACGATAGTTTAGGTGTGGTTGCTTCTGGTTTTCAGGACATGGTATGTGGACATTGTGAAAGTTATCAAAAAAAAAAAGGCAGGATGAATCTGCAAATGTTTTAAAACCAAGAACATCTAAATATAGTCCGTCAGCGTTTATGTACAGGGGTGCAAACAAAATCGTGTCGAGTGGCCATCTTTCAGTGCACAAAGCCATAAACAGGGATACAGCCCAACATTTAGATTTGTTAGCCATTAAAGACGGCTGTAAGAAAAGAACTGAGCAGCCTCTTAAAACTGGACTCAGAAATACAAGAGACCTCTGGGAAATAAAGCTTTGGCAGATGTGAACCATTGTAGCCGCAGTAAAAATTATATGACGGCAATTTTCTTTCAACCTGAAAGTGATACCCAGCTCATCTAATCGTGTTCCAACTCAGCATCCTTCCTAATTCTAACAGGACCTTTGTTCCAACAAGTTTTCACAGCTTTTGTGCACGAGACACAGAAATCTTTGGTGGCTTGGAGGATAAACTCTATTAATGTTTTATACACTTAGACGATAAAGCTGGCCACCTTTATGTCTTTTTTTAAAGTTTATTGCAGAATCTAGCAACTATCATTAAGCATGAAGGGTTTGAGGTGCCAAATAGCTCAGGCAGGTTGACACAAAGCWTCCCACATCGATCTGAATCAATGCRAACTCTATAGTTTTCCCCTCTTGGCAGGTTCTCTAAACTTAAATGTGTGTAAATGAATACATTAGGGTGGYATCTCACYGAGCTGTGACAGTTGGGAGACGAAGATGCTCATAATCGTGGGAAAAATTATGAAAAAATGCACATTTTACAGCTGCAGCCTCACTGAGCTACTAACATTTGCAACCAAATGACTGGTGGTTGCATGTAGTGCAGACAGGTTGTGAAAACGACAGCCTGTTTTTATTTGCACAGCTTGTAAAACTGTTTGATTGGTCATGCATATTATTTTGCTGTCATTGTATTGATTTAATGTGCCGGAGTTCACTTTTGAAATGTAAACAGGCAGATTTCAACTAGGTTTTAATAATTATTAATCATAATATGTAAAATRGGGCTGTGCACTGGCAAGAACAGAGGTCACAATATGATCCTATCGCAGTCGTCATATATTGCGATACTGTATATAATGCCTTTTTCCTCCAAAACATTCTAATAATACATGAATAAAAACCTCAGTATAAAGTGTACACTACGCAATCARTTCAGTTAATTTTTATATGCAATCAGAACACTGAACAACAGTGAGAACTGTTTGTATTTCCTATTTCCTCTTACAACATCCATTGGTTTAGCCTTAATTAAAAACCAATACAGTGCTTTTGAGAATCGATACAGTATCAGCAAAATAAATATAGTGATATTTCAGTGCATCCCTAATAATATATTATAATAATGATATTACAAAAAATATATATCAGACGTGGACGATGGAGCCAGATGTTTCCTGTCAGAGGAGAGGCTCTTATCTGTGCGGGAGTTAAAATCCGGCTCATAAAACGGGTTGGCCACGCCTGCAACTTAATTCAGATTAATCTGAAATGGTTTGGAATTACYCAGGACAACTGTGGGACTATTTTGAAGAGAAAAGTTGTTGCACTTTAAAAAACCCAAGTGCACCTCAGTGAAGAAGTCCCCAGAGACATCTTGGATATCGTCACAACCCAGTGAGATATTATCAACTTGGTTTATACTTAAAAGTTTAAAAAAAAGGTATTTTGAATAAATGAGTTTAAAGTCCACCTGCCTGGAACACCTTGTAAAGAGCCCCTGTCAGGATCCAGAAAGCATCTAATGAAGATGAGATCTATGATCTTGAGGGGATAAAAGAAGGTAAGTGGAGTGGCTGATTGATGGCTACACGGACCCAAGGCAGCWGAGAAAGGTGGATGTAATGGAGTGGAGAGAAAGGAGGGGAAGGCTAAATGAATAATGAGGATGTGGAGGACTGATGGGGACGTGCAGTGCTGCTGTATACCTCCTCCAAATCACGCTGCYGCCGGCGGCTGATGGGAAGCGTGAACCCGGATCCCTCCGCCCGCCATCACCGCCTCTCCGCCGGGGACTTCCTAATTGCTTTGACACCTTGGGTGTGTGACGTCCCTGGTCCTCATTCCCGTGCTCAGGTAACGTGCAGGTTTTTGGGTTCTCCTCTTACTAGTAACTCTTCAAATAAATGTTTATGTTTTGAGGAGAGAGACGGAGGAAAGAGCATCCGCGCGCTTTCATCTGGAGAGAGATCCGCTGRAAGGACGACTGAGAGGCGCAGGAGTGCGGCTGGTGCTGAGCTCAGACGCTTAGGTACAAAAAATAAATAAATAATAAATAAAATAATAATAATAATGGATCACAAAAACATCACCTTCCACTTCCACCCGAGTCCAGTCACTGGCGAGAACATGTAGAGTCCTGGAGGAGAAAAACGCGAGCAATAAGTCATAGTTTCACCTCCGGGCTGGGTTGTTTTTAAGCCGCTCCGCCCCTCGCTGCTGTTCCTTTTCCGGTAGCTTTTCCTTCGCGCTGTCCGCCCCGAGCCCCCGCCAGAACTCTCAGCCGGGAGCAGCAGCGGCTGGCTCCGCGGAAGCTGTCGGTCAGGACAACCGTTACACTGACGAGGCTGGAGCACGTCACGGCATTCTTTAGCTGAGCTTCGTCACGTGACCCGGTTACTCGCTTGCGATGCGTTCAAGGGCTGTAGGTGAAAACAGCACCGCGCTTTCCACACAAACGCGGCGTCAGCGTCTACCGTGGCTCCTGTAAAAATACATACAGAAACACCAGATACTGGCTTGTAACGTTGAAAAACCTGGTTAGCTAATGTTTCTTATTTAGTTTAATTTGGATGACAGCAGGGAAATGAAAAGCAATGAGGAGATCACATTTAGCACAGTTTATACTCATTTATGTACAACTTTCCTGGTTTATTTCAGTTCACTATAGACATATGTGTCAAATTCAAGGCCCGCGGGCCAGATGTGGCCCACCAGGGGGGGGGTACCCGCCTCAAAAATAAACAAATAAATACAGAAAATGTATTTTTGGTACCACTTTACAATAAGGCTCCCTTTATAGATGGCTTGTAAAAAGGTTATAGATAGGTTATTGATTCATCTGTAAACACTTTATAAATCATTAATAAGTGTTCTGGACGGGTTCTTCTCTAATGAAACTTTCATTGAAAGTTTCATTAGAGAAGAACCCGTCCAGAACACCTATACAATTTTTTTTCCTTTTGATTTTTTACCTGGATTATTGAGATGCATCAGGAGATTAATAAGTGTTTATCATGCATTAATTAAGAATAAGAAAAAGACAAAACTGTCTGGTTTCTTGCTAAACAATGAGCCAAAGCTGTTCATGTACATATTATAAAGTGTTATATTAAACATTTCACACTAGGTTAACTTGTAAGCACAATAATGTATTGGAAACACATTTACATTACGTACACTATTTATTAATGATTAATAAATCAGCCTTATAAATAGTGTACAGTCTTACAGTTTACAATAAGGCTCCCTTTGATAGTTGTGGATATGTATAATACAGCAATATTATATGTAAAATATGTGTTTCCAATACATTGTGATTACAAGGTAGTAACCTAGTGTGAAATGTTTAATATAGCACTTTAGATAGCTGTAATGTGTACATGAACCGATTTGGCTCACTATTTGACCAAAAGCCGGACAGTTTTGTCTTTTTCGTCCTTAATTAATGCACAATAAACACTCGATGTATAAAGTGTTTACAGATAAATTAATAACCTATCTATAGTATTTATAAGCCATCTGTAATGGAAGCCTTATTGTAAAGTGGAACCGTATTTTTTTAACTTAACATGGAATGTGTTTCTTATATCAATGGTAAACTTTAAATTTATGATTAAATGTAACAAAATAAACTTAAAAGGTGAAAGATAATAACAACTGTCCTGCCCCTGAACTGTTGGCTTCAAGTAACCGAGCAATTTAGTTGGATAGCAAAGTCTGAAAATAAGCTGCTTTAAAGTCAGCATCAACCATAAACTAAATCTATGAAGCATAGCTACTCATCAGTGAGAAAAACTTTATTAGTTTTACTTTTAATAATATTTCTGTATTTATTTCAGATTTAGTCAGTCGTAAACTTAGTTCTTATCAAAGTTTAAAAGAGGACGTGTTAAAACTCTGTTTAGTCAAAGTTAAACATGAAACATCAAAGTTCATTATAACTGGCCCTTAGAGGGCCACCATAACGCTCCTGTGGCCCTCGGTGAAAATGAGTGTGACACCCCTGGCCTATTAGGTTAACAGTTTCATAAAATATCACATCTGACAGTGGATTCTAAAGGAACAATATAAATCCTACAAAATAAGAGAGTATTATCTTAAGTATTAATGAAGTTATGAATGTTTGTTTAGGTGAAATCAAGCTCTTGATTTCTGCCACAATTCGTAGGGTCATAGTGACCATTTTGCCTTTTTCTCATCTATTGTTGGTCATAACTTCCTTAATGTTCAAGATATTGCCATGCGATTTAAATAAAAGATCCACATTCTGCTTTTTGTGGGAAGCATTTTATCCTAAAAACCATAAAAACATAAAATCAAATGTACAAGTATCAGAAAATGTATAAAATAATGTTTTAAGGCTCATCTCACCAAACATCTTGCTGAGTCTTGGAAAGCCGGGAAATAGTACCATTTAAAAACTATGTGGGCATTTGTTTTGCAAACAAAGCTCCTCAACCATGTGAAATGTGTCAAGTGATAAAGATGCGCGTGAACGCATGCAGCATGTTAAAAACTAGTTTTACGTTTAAACAAAGTTGGAGGGAACATTAACTGTTGTTGATTTGTAAACCTATTACACAATTCTGCATGACAAAAATCCTATTTTTATATATAACACTAAAAAAATGACATAGGCCATAAAAAAACTATAAAATAAAAAATAAAATCTGATAAGACACATTTTAAGAATCATAAAACTTAAAAATTATGCAAAAATGTTAAATTCACATGGAAACATTGTGTTTTTGATTCAAGTGCATACTGAAAACAAAATCTCACAATTTCCTTTCATGAACTATAAAAAACATACGTCTAAAGACCAAAAATATCACAACCCCTTGAATTCCAACACGCAAAAAATTAACAGAAAAAGTAAGGCAAGTTTGTTTTTGCTTGACCTCCATCATTGTGACTTTGCAGTCACATCCTATAAGTCTGTGTAGAATATGTTTCCTATACGAATTCAGCAATATTCACTGGTCATTGTTATGTGTTTTTCTTTTAAGTTAAAACTTAAATCAAACATAAAACTCATGCAGTTTTGCATACACATATATACACACACACATATACACATACATACATACATACATACATACATACTGTACATACATACACATACATACAGTATACA
>NW_013952557.1:361720-367785 GCF_001266775.1 Austrofundulus limnaeus | reverse complement strand
TACATACATACATACATACATACATACATACATACATACATACATACATACATACAGTATATATATATGCACACAAAAGGTCGGAAATGCTGGTATGCACTTGATGTAAACAAAGCATTCTTTTGAATCTGCTGAAAGTCACGTCCAATCTTGCACATGAAATCTTTGCTACACCAGCATGTTTACAGTTTGACCTATTTTCAACCTGTTTTTTCTGTTGGTAAATTATTAATCTTTGCAGTTGGAAGTTTGTTTACATTTTTTTAATTGAAGGGAACATTAATCATCAATATGAGAAAAATATTGCCTTGATTTTTTTTTTACATATATATTTTTTTGATCAGCCTTCATGAATTTGCAATGACAACCTTTATTTTATGGTTTTATCTGTGAGTGCTGGATGGCGGTGCCTGATCACATTCCATGTGTTTGAAAAAAAAAACTGCACTTGAATATCTTTCTGTTTGGTTATATTTCCAGTTGTTTGTTTCYATTTTTGTTTCAGAGGGAAGCTAATTTTTACTACATTTCCCACACGCACCTGAATGCATCTTCAATCTTTCCTTTGCTTCCTCTTCTCCTCCTTCTGAACCAACCCCTCATCCTCCTTGTGTGGGCAGAAATAAAAAAATAAAGACGGGGATGGGGGGTTAACTCTATAAGAGCGCGGTGGCTGGTGGTTGTCTGGTAACAGTTGGATTTGTGACCATTGTGCTCTTTGTGTGTCATTGTGTGCCATCACTCTCCTGGGTCAGAACCTCTTCAACAATTCAGAATTAAAAACCTGATTTCTTTTTCTCCACCTAGCAATGCTTTATTGTTCACACACGCTCAGCTATTATGCTTTGTGACCACTTTTTCTCATTTTCTTCCTCGGCTACATCGTAATGATGAAGTCCTACCTGGCTCGTTAATGTCTTAAAGACAATACAAACCCTTCATCAGCCTTCCGTCGTGTTTACTCTCATGCTCCTCAGGAGACCGGCATGTTCCTTGATAAGGGATGAAAGCAGCTCRTCTCCTTCCCTCTCTCAGCAGAAGTGGAGCAGATGGAATTATGGCTCATGCAAAAGCAGCTCACCACCACGGGGACGGCAAACCGGTGGGAGAGCAGCGTCCCGCAGCATTGTAAATATTGTAAGGTTGCACCGCAGCACAGGTGACTGAATAATTAATAGGCGCTGTGTCTTTGACAGAAATACTTTGGAGGCCATTAGCTGTGCTACCTGGCCTCTGAGAGTATATTTGTCAGAAGAAAGCGATGTTTGTGAGGTGATTGATTTCCTGTGGCTRCCAGGTTGGAGGCAGCGTACCTTTTCACATTAATATCGTGTGGCATCTATTAGATAGGTGACTTCCTCAACTTGTCTAGCCCCGGGTGCCTGGGCAATGCCCAGCGCATCAAAATTTAAATTGTCATCATTAATTGCTGGTGCTCTGGGAGTATCTTGGAGCGCCAAGTCTGCCTCTCGTGCTGTAACTCAGAGAAACCGAAGCCTGCTGCACCCAGATAAACACGCTCACATCCACAGCTGTCCACAGCTGCAGTGAATGAACATGCAAATCTTTGCTTTAGTGCTTTTTTATAATTACAAAAAATGCTTTTGCAGTAATTTTTCCCTGGTTACCACAGCTCCTGTAATGTGATCTCTATTGTGGTCCACGACATTTAACCAAAGCTTTGAAGACAGTCAGTGGAATTGTGTGTTTTGGAGCTCTTCACCTGGAAAAGCAGGGTAACACTTTCTTTTACAGTACCATTATTACCATGTAATTACAAGGTAATAAAAATGTAATTAAATGTAACTACTACCTTATTACCATGTAATTACGTGGTAATTAGGGTACAATTTTACTATATAATTAATTGTCTGCAGTAATGTAGCACTTGGTAATGTAATACAATTCACTATATAAGACCTAAATAAGTAATTTGGACAGTTTTAAAGTTACATTTTATTGCAATTAACTACTAACCCCAAAATTTAGTTGCACTCTTTTGGTTGTAAATACAGATTTGAGTTACTACTGAATAGTAATTTGATTGTATTTATTTATTTATTTTATTTATTTATTTTATTTCATTTCTTTAAAAAGCAACAGAATTTATGTACAATAAAAAACGCAAATCACAAATAAAATGAAAGTTACCCAATAAAGGTAACTCACAGTAGTTTTTCTTTTGTACCCTAATTACCACGTAATTACATGGTAATAAGTTAGTAATTACTATTTAATTTCATTTTTTATTACATTGAAATTACATGGTAATAAGTTAGTAATTACTATTTAATTTCATTTTTTTATTACCTTGTAATTACATGGTAATAAAGGTACCGTAAAAGAAAGCGCTACCAAAAAGCATAGATATTAAGAATATTGCTGTTGTCGCCCCTTTTTGGTTTTGACTATTGTCATGGGCAACACGGTGGCCCAGTTGGTAAAGTTATTGACTCCCAGRGAGAAGGTTGCTGGACTGAATCCCAGCCGAGGACTTTCTTTGTAGARTTTGYGTGTTCTCTCCATGCATGTGTGGGTTTTCTCWGGGCTCTCCATTTTCCAYCCACCAATCAAAAACATGACTGTTAAGCTAAATGGTAAAGCGCACAGCATGCTGCAGCCGAACTGTCAAAATCGGATCGTATTGTTGCAGTTCCATGAGGAAAATTGCATCATTCTGTTTGCATTGGCGACATTTCAGCAGCTTCTTGTCACAACCTAGCCTGATAAAAACCAGAGCCTTGTCCTTCACTTTGCTTCATATAGAGGGTCTGGACTCGCGGTCATAGAGAAGCGATTCCTACTGGAGGCGTGGCCTCTGCTGAAGTGTGTGTGTCGCTGTGAAGGAGGCTAAGCTAAGAAGCTAACTGGGAATCGCGTGCGCTGTAAACAACCCTACTGAGAGGAGAAAAGTACCGAGCTGAACAAGACGACTGTAAATGAGAGCTGCTGCTTTGTCAGACAAATTTATTGTAATTTGGAAGCCTTATCAACACAGACTGGCTTCATTCTCTTCCTCTACTGCCGTATGCTAAATTAACTAGCAGACACTGCGCAGAAAATTGACATCGTTCAAAACTCCGCCTTCTATTTGTTGATTGGCCCAGGTAAAATAAACTACAAGCAGACACTGTGCAGAAAATCAACAAAGTTCAAAACTCCGCCTTCTGTTTGTTGATTGGCCCAGGTAAAATAAACTACAAGCAGACACTGTGCAGAAAATCAACGTTCTGTTTTCTGATTGGTCCGACTAAAAATCTGCCAGTGAAATCCTTCTCTATGGAAGAAATCCCAGACGGAGCAGAGAAGGGAAACTAGAATTGAGCGGAACTGCGGAGGAAGGCAAGGGCCAGGCTAGTCACAACCCTCTGGCCTAATGTTTCCCCCCCTCCACATAAAAACTTACTGTGTGATTGGTCAGAAGTTCGTGGGAGTGTTTGTTTATGCTGGAAGCTGCATTTTACTTCTACTCCTTGCTCAAAAAAATTAAAATTAAACAATCGCTTCCAGAAGACATCAAGCAWTGAAACACAGGCAAACTTTAAAATGAACAAAAACTAGTTCCAGAGTCAAGTTTTAAAAGAAATTAAGAGAAAGTAAAATCCTATTTAAAATTTACAACATCTAATAAAACAACAGCACATTCAAATTTTCTAAGCTTTTACAACTTACTTTACTCCATTTCCACAAAACCCTAAAAGAAAACAACCATGCAACACGGAGGAATCTGTCTGATAAAAACTGTGGAGCTTTAACCAACACAGATTTGTGCACAGTGTTGGGTGTGATGGGTCTCGAATTTTTTATTTTATTTTTTTCGCATTGTAGACTCCACAGGGTAGAAACCCCGCGCGGTGACGATTATGGAAAACTGACCTGACTGCACATGACTTGTGACTTCCATCCATTGGTTTCTGCTCTTTTGTGGAGGRAGGGACAGCAGCACTAGTTTCCACCAGCACAGAACCTTTCCTCCYGTTCTCTCATTCAATAAAAAAGGAAGACAAACAGCCTGCGTTGCTTCGCCCAAAAAAAACAAAACAAAACAAAAACAAGTCCGCACATCATCTGCAGCTCAACCAGGGAGTGCAGTAAATGTCTCCACCGTTACGAAAACCTGTCGCGGGTCCATTCTGGGCATTCAGGGGACGTTTGTTTATGTTCATCATGGAAGTAGAACTTCTTCTATGTTTATTTTTTAGGGAAACTTAACAAATCTGCACATGCCAGTGCTTCTATTCTGAATAAAAGCCTGGTGCATGTACACACGCGTCATGATCGGATTGTGCCCATGCATGTAAAGGATACTGTCGGATTATTTAATCRAAACACATTTCAATCCGAWCAAAGAATTTTGTGTGTGTAAACATCTGCTGTCTGCTGGATATGGGCACCAGTTTCCCTGAAAGRAAGAACTGAGGAAAAGGTAATGGATGGATGTTACATTCTTTTCTTCTCCAACGTCTTTTAATGAGTTTCCATRAAGTTTAGGTTATTGTTTCTCATTGCAATTTTTTAAGACTTTCATTTGCATTCTGGATTAAAAAAAATAAAACAAAAATCATACTCTACACTGACAAACAGAGGACAACAGCAAACATACAAATTCTGAACTTTCAAAAGCCCACCATTTTTTTGTAGCCTCTTTTTTTTCTCCCTCTCTCTCAGAGCATGATAAGGGGAAAACACACACACAGGCAAAATAAATAAATAAATAAATAAAAACAGTATTGCTCTGTATTTGCCTTTGTCTGTATTTGTCTATGCTCACTTGTTTAGTTCAAGGAAGCAGGAAGCTGGTGCCTCTAGTAGTCCAGTATGGGATACAGGCTGGGTACCCGGTTTGTCCCAGACAGGACAGCAGTGCTAACCAACTGTGCTATGTTGCAGCTTGTAATAGACTCATTTGGTCACACTGAAAACAACAAAACTAATGATAAAACACTCTCCCTAAGCAGATCAAATCAGAAAATGCCTGCTACTGAAATAGTTGTCAGTTCAGAAGGCCGCATGGCTGTCACAACTGTTACGGCCCAAGGCCTTTCCTCTGGGTTTTTCTCTAAAACCTGTGTGTTTCAGAGTTCCTGATTGGTGTTGATTGCAATTGGAGGTGGCTGGCCAGTGTCTAGAAGAGTTTGAGATCCAGTTGAAAATCTGCTGCTGGCTCTCAGTGCGAGGCTTCTCCTTTTGTTGCTCGTTTTTCTACAGCCAAACATGATTTTTGTTAAATAAATTGGGGGCTCGTCCGGGATTGTCTGGATACTCCCCAACAAGCTACGAAAAGAGCAACATTTATTGTTAATACACTGAAATAGTAAAATGAGAGACAGCATCCAATAATGATTGTCAATGTTCATTTCTGTTTATACAGGAAAGCAAATCATGATTTGAGGTTTTATTCAGGTGACATGTTTTACATCAGTGCATACATTTCTCTCACATCAGGAGCAGAAGGGAACAGAGCGGCTGATATTAGCTGAGCTAAAGTCAGGCTGTCTAATTGTCACTGTGAGACGAAGATGTGGTCAGGCAGTGGGAGATGTAGCCACAAGGTTCAAATGAGTCATGTAAACAAGAGGCAGCGAAGGTGAAAGCAGCGCATTGTGGATTGACAGAAGAGATACATGCTGTTCTTTTTAAAGGCTTGGCATAAATTCCAAGTTTATCATTAACTGTCTATGCACTAACCTAATAATCAAACCTCACTTGGATGATGTAGGTCTGTAAGAGCAGCACACAAATGTAAAACGAACTTAACTTCTGTTTGCACCAAAATTCCTTCAGAACAAATTTAATCTTATTATAGATGTGGTCTCAGAGTAACTTAATCTCTTAAGTACTATTCCAGTCCTGATCAATATCCTATGTTTTCAAATGTAGTTTATTTCAGGACAGAGTTCTATGCAACGTGATCAAAAACATAAAAAAAAGCCACAGACTTACTAATGGTTCAGACAAACAATTTAGAGATGTTTTTAAGAAGTGTCACTTTCATAAATAATCTTGAGACAATAAAACCAGGAGAAAAAGTGTATTAAACTAAAAAAAAAAACAATAAACTAGAG
>NW_013952557.1:359360-361680 GCF_001266775.1 Austrofundulus limnaeus | reverse complement strand
AAAAAAAAAAAAGCTGAAATTAGCAGCAAAGTGGCTGAAAAAGCTGATATAAAGGAAGAAAAGGAAAAAGCTCCTGTTTACTTTACTGTTCAACAAAATATTACTATTTGAAAAAACTAAAATAGACTGCAAATAGCTAAAAAGTAGCAAAAATTGCAGAAATCAGCTGAAAGAAGCACAAAAAATATAATTTGCAGAACAAAGCTGATGGAAGCACAGAAAAGTTTAAATTAGCAGAAGAGTATAAGATAGCAAAAAATGCGGGGAAATGCGTAAAGTTAGCAAAAAAAGGCTGAAAGTTGCTTAAATTAGCACAAATAAGTTAAAAAGCGAAACCAAATCAAAAGGTGTGCGATAAAAATTATAATAAAACAACTATTTTGAAGAGTTTAATGACGAAGACAGCTCCATTCATATTTTAAAGAGGAAAAAAATGGCAGAAAAATCGAAATATCTCAAACAGTATGAATTCCTGAAATATCAAAAGTCATATCAAGGATTCAAGAATTCAAGAATGTTTTGTCATTGTCTAAAAAAGGCAACAAAATTGTATTTGGAGTACAACACTCAGTGACAGTATCATATCATATTTCCCATTAAAGTGCATAAAAGGTAAAATTGACACCAGTGCTTGCACATCTTACAAAACTATAAATTAATAAACAAATAAACAAGTAAATAGCTCCCCAACCCCACTATAATAAATAAGTAGATAAGTGTGGTAAGTAGCCCCAGTAATTAGAATATAAATATCTGGAATGTTCAGAAGGAGCTGAACGTTTTGATGCATTAATTGTTGAAATAGCACAAAAAACATGATACAAGATAAATAGAAATAAATGGATCATCTCAATAGTGTGAATGCTGATAAGCTTGATACACATTCACACAATAATAAATGTGATGAAAGAGTTCAGCTACAACTCTTTGTTGGACCGATGCCACATGTTGTGGCTTTGAGWGAATTGCGTTGCGGAGAAAGTAAAATTCACTGACARTCTCTGAGTTGTCCTCATCAGATGTGTGATAATTGTGAGGTAGAGCACATATCTGTTCACAGCTCAGTGTCAGGTCTCGGTGCCCTTTAAGCGACACAACCTTGCAGTCATGATGAGACCGGTGGCGTTGTTTCTTCTCACTGATAAACTTTGTTCAGATTAGCTCTCTGACATTTTGAGGTCAGACAAATACCACTGCTTGGGTTTGTTGCATCTCTGGGACATTCTGCTTGGCGTTTCTTTGTAATAAATTGTCAAAAAAAATCAATACGCTAAGTCTTTGTTTCACTTGTCTTTTTGCTACGACAAATGGCAGCAGTTTGTTTTGATAGCTAAATAAAGTAAATTKATTGACTAAAAATCAAAGCGTCGACTCAGCTTTAAACATTCAGTGAAGCATCTGAAGTCTTACAAGGTGCTGATCCAAGGGAAAGAACAGTTCTGTAAATAAAGAATGTGACAGATTGTTGTTTCTGCACTCAAAGTTTAGTGTTTATAGATAGATAAATAGATAGACAGATAGATATACATATTTTTTTATTTTTGAGAGTAGGGACGAGGAGGACTGAACACAGAATGCCCACAGGAAACACAATGATCCGACGAGACACATAAGACAAGACTCAGAATATAAAGCAAACAAATTAAGAGTTAATCAGAAACACCTGGGGAGACACGAGAGGAATCAGGTGTGCGTGGGCGGGGCTGGAGGCAAAACAGCAGGGAGAGGAAAACGCTTAGAAAATGAAGACAAAAACACAGATCATGACAGATGGATGGATGGATGGATGGATGGATGGATGGATGGATGGATGGATGGATGGATGGATGGATGGACAGTGTGACAAAATTCTTCAAGTTCAACAGTTGCATAGAAGTACAGATTATGTTGGTTCAATAAACATTTATTACTTTAATGTAAATAAATGTTTACATTTTTCTCCTATTAAGTTTGTACATCCAAATATATGGAGGACCCAAACTGACATAATTAGAAATTAAAGCAGAGATATATAAATGGACCAATAAATAAATAAATACACTTAAAAAGCATCAATTAAATAAAAAAGAGAACTTTATCTCATGTTTCATAATTTCATTGACCATCATATTTATTTTTCCAGTTTAGTTCCAATAAGTTGTATATTTTACTACATAATTAAAATTTTAGTGTTTTTAAAAATACATATATGATTGATTTTTCCATTTATGTGTACATGTATTTGTCATAATTAGAAATTAAAGCAGAGATATATAAATGGACCAATAAATAAATAAATACACTTAAAAAGCATCAATTAAATAAAAAAGAGAACTTTATC
>NW_013952557.1:357274-358500 GCF_001266775.1 Austrofundulus limnaeus | reverse complement strand
GGTGTACCTAATAAAGTGGCCGGTGAGTGTATATATATATATATATAACAATTCCCACGTCTTTTTATTTTTCATGTGCTGCTTTTACATTTTTCTGTCTCCTGTTTTTACTTCACCTTTTGCATTACTGCCTATGCAAATAAGGTGGGCGGTGCCTCTTGGGTCAGCTCCTCTCCTATTGGTCAACAAACAGGAAGGAGCAGGATCCATGTGCCGATCGACAGTGCTTGTGATTCCCCAGTTTAGCTTAAAGTTTAAGGTTTAGTTAAAAAACAAAGGCAAGATAAGTGTTTTCCTTCTTGTGTTTAATACTTTTAGAGAGATTTATCAAAACCTGTCCAGTGGTCCATGAGACAAAGACTTTTTTGCCAACAGCACATACAAAACTTGACTTTGAGGCCAACACAATTAGCTTTTTGGCCCTGAGTTGACCTGGAAATTCCCTTTTGTAAAATAAAAGTTTTGTTTGTATGTTTTCCATGCAACAATTTGTACTGTGCCAAAGCCTTAAAATATAATAAGGATTGTTTTTTTTTAATAATAAAAAAATAATAATACAATTGTTACCAAGAAAACAAAAGCTTTAACCAAGTTTTAATTTATTTTAATAATTTTTTTGGCACATTATGTAACTAAACACCTTGTTTAGAATGATCTTTAAAAGATTAACAATTATATATTTTTATTAGTAATGTTTGATTTCAATTAGCTGTGCTGACAGTCTGCACAGTTATGAGCTATGGTTCAGTGGAGCTTTGGCCCCCGGTGGAACGCCTAAACACTGCTCCCAATTCCAGCTGAGTGGATGAGACCCTGCTGCCTGCTGCCAGGATGTCATGCATGTGTGGCTGAGCAAAGAATGGGAACTCAGATTAATAGAGTGCGAGTGTCTTTGACCAGTAGTTTTGTGTGATAACAGTTAATTAAATACTATCTATGTGTCAAAAAGCAGCACTTTAAAATAATAATTATTCAGTGGCTCAGTGGTCAGAGAGTTCAAGCCCAGGTTATACAAAACATTTCCCATTTTTTTCTTTTAGTTTTCCAAAATACTCATATTTAGGCCCAAAATCTACAGTGTTGAGGACAAACAGCCTTAGGAGAAGAACTGATGTTCAAAGCACAAAGGATAAAAAAAAAAAACCAGGACAGATGAGTGACACAATTTCACTTACCTCCAGAGATTATTGCAAATTCATGCCTTTAAACAGTATTTATAATTAATA
>NW_013952557.1:353739-356359 GCF_001266775.1 Austrofundulus limnaeus | reverse complement strand
GCCTAGAGTATTTTTACAGTCTTTATTTTACAGTTAAAATAACTATTTATCAAATAAAGTTTAATGTTACAACTAATCGTGGATCCCTTTAAGCTACAAATTTWTAAGTAAATTGCTGGTTGTGGTTCACTGAAATATTTTTTAAAAATTGTTCATGACTCTATTTTTGTAACGTTTACCTGCAGTTCCTTAATTTCAAGATGGAGAGAGAAACATGTCAAAAACCAACAACAGACTCTCAATGGGTTTTAGAATAATCACGCCACAAGAAGTATTAAGTTTAACAACTTTGTCCAAATGAAACAGAGGAAAAAATACATTTTCACAGAGACGGGGTTCCTCACACCTTCATAAAGATGTTACAGAAGTGAAGTCTTGAATAACAAARTACACTTTTACACACATGGCTGCAAATGTTACAGGAGACGGAGCACCGCTTCACTTGTGAGTCAATACTTTTCCAGCGTGTGAACATAAAGGCCTTAATTGATTCCTCTATAATCGGTGTGAGGTTTTCTTATCTGATGCAAGCAAAATAACAAAAACAACTCCTCGTAAGGCAAGGGCTTGTGACATCCAACAGGTTTAACAGCTGTGGTGCAAGATAGTTCCTCGTTCCAGAAGGTTACCGTTTGCAACGGACAGCTGAAGGGTTTCTGTGACTTCCTCTTTTTTTTAAGAGGATATCGGTACAAATTCATAGGGTTAATTTGATTGTATTCTAACAAAACCCCTGTTGATGTATCTTTGTGGTACATCGTGATTTCCTGTAGTTCACAGGAATATTAAAAAATGCCCATGACCCTATTTTTTTAAGATTTATTCAAAAAAAAAAAAAAACAATAAATAAATAAAACACAACTGGAATGTGTTTGGCTGAAAGGACATTTTCAAATGAGCCCCATATTTTTTACATTTACATATCTTTAGTAATTTGTTTGTGACAGTATCAAAGAGGTGAATTGCACCTTTTTTGTGTAGAGGATGAGCATTCCCAGGTTTAGCTGCAGTTGAGATTTGCATGTCAGCAGATTAAATAGCCAATTACAGCAATTCCTCTCTTGCCACTGATTACTTTCAAACACACTTCTCTTTTGAAGAGTATTTTTGTCTGTCCGCTTGTTTCTATGTTTTGATGAGTCTTGTAAGTCCGTGTGGACTGGGCACTAAGGCCTGCTTCGCACGGCAAGATAATTGTGCCGAATTGTAGTCCGATTTTTCCCTTCCAACAATCTTAAGAACATCCAGATTATGGTGATGGCTCTAAAGATAATCTGAGCAGATACTCCTGCTGTGGGTAGTCGGTAGTGATCTAGTCGGCTCGGAAAGACGTCGGGACCGTTCCGATCTCAAATATAATATATTTTACATGTTAGATTTTTTTGGCCCGCAAGAACAACAGCTCTCTTTTGAGGCTATTTGACATTGAGTACTTGTACTTTGTTACATCCTACCACTGCATAAAACCCAGATCCTCCACAAAATAAATACAAACAGAGAAACAGAAATATTTCATTGGTTCCTATTTGGAAAYCAAGATGGCAGCAGCACAAACAGCTCATGGACACAGAACCAGTGATGTGCTGTAAYGTGTGTGTTCCTCAGACTCCCCTCCTTTTGCAGAGTGGCTGGACAGTTTGAAAGGTGGCATCAATGGTCCCGTAAACTGTCAGTCAAACAGCAGTTTGGACTGTTCTGTTCAAATGTGTCAATACAAGAGATGACACTGGAAATTCAAACAACTGCGTGAGGGAACAGACAGAGCTTTAGGCACAACAGTGAAACTGACAGGTAAAGTGAACACCATTGATTTTTTCATTACTGTGCAATGCTCCACTAGGAAACATGGGTCCATTTATCTGTTCAACTTTAGCATAAATATAAATATGTCTGTGTAGGAGCTGAATGGAAGGTTTTAGGCAAAATGATTCCCTAACTGTGGTGGCATCTCCTGCAAGACTTCTTACTTATTCCATGGTTGTGTAAGAAATATTCGTGTTCAAAGACTGAAGTCAATAGAAAACCACCACTGTTAAATAATATGATTGTTAGACGGAATAAAACCATACAAAACCAGAGTTCTGGAGTGAGGGTTTATTGTCATCAGAGCTGACAACCACACACTGCTGGAAAAACAGGAAGTTGATCCATTTATACAGAGTCTTCAATGCCCGTGTTCGCCCCCTACTGACCTACGGCTGAATCACAGGCATTCATACAATATTCTCACCTACAGCTCTCATAACGGTTAAATATGTGTTGTTATAGATATTTTGGACATGTAACTAATCAATATCAATCAACACATAATAGATTAAACATTATAAAAAGGAAAATCTAAAAATATAGTGTTGTGCTTTTAACATCAGTACTAAACTAAATTTCATAATAGTTGATTTGACCACAAACAGATGTTTCCTGATGCTGTCAGTATACAGYCACCCGAGAAGAAAATAAGTCAGTTAATTTATGCTATCTCGCTGTGCGTTATGACRGTTTTATTTCTTTCAGTGTAAAACAACAACTAGAAGCAGTTGGAGAGTGCAAACCTCCGCCAAGACCAATAATCGTCCATCCTGTAAGAGTTAATGCGCAAAAGCAGAGATGGAAACACATTTGC
>NW_013952557.1:350096-352130 GCF_001266775.1 Austrofundulus limnaeus | reverse complement strand
ACACACACACACACACACACACACACACACACACACACACACACACACACACACACACACACACAGTATGTCCATGGGGTAAATATCACCAGGTCCTGGAAGGACAACGTGGAGAAACACTGTTTTTATCTGTGTCTGTTTATTATGATCCTCTGCACTGTTTTATTTATTTATTTATTTATTTATTTATTTATTTATTTTTGGTCAACCATAGCACGGAAACCAGCCAACAGTTTTACAATAGACCCCATATTTCAGGAGGGGGCTCCATCTAAAAATGCTTGTATTTCAAAAACTACTCAACATAGGAGATTCCGATTTTTTTTCTTTTTGTTTTTCTTCTAGCGCTAATGAAGTGTATCCTTTGGGCCCACCAATGAGCACCCACCACCAAAACAATAAATCTGTGCTGGTGAGCTCTGAGCTCTGCTTTGCGTATGTGTGCTGTTGTTACGTGGTGTTTACTTTGTATCACTGGGAAAATCTCATTATTCCATAAGAGAATAAAAYGAAACTTTTGGAAAATGATTAATGGGTTGTCTACAAGTGGTTAACGTTTGAATTYAGTCCAACTCAAGATGGCCACCATAGCTTACTTAACATTGAAAAAAAAAACAAAAAGTGGCTGAAATACAACCATTCTTGAGCTGAAATTGGAGTCGGTGTTACAGATCATGCAAAACTATGCAAAATATTGCATTGTTGCATGAGATGCTTTTCCTGTTTGACCATTTCCCATCATAAGAGGATCTGAAACTCTGACGTTAGATGGTGGGAGATACGCATTCTGTCAAGAAATGCTCATCTTTCAATTCATTTTTGAGCACAGCTTGTACATCACTGTATGTCTGGCCAGGATTTTATTTATTGATTTTTAATTTTTTTTCTTGTGAAATCACATTTGTAGGAGTTACTTTACCGCCTTTTATTTGATTTATTTATTTCTTGTTTAACAGTGCGTGTGTGTTTAAAAAACAACGGCCAGTGTGGGCGTGTTGGCAGCAGGATGGGTAAAACGCAGAGGTCAGCTATCACTTTGAAACATGCTGGTCCTTATCTCTGTCACAAGGTCTAATAGAGTAATGAATCAACATAAAGCTCGGGACTCTCCTGAATGGACCGCTGCTTCCTCCAGCAACACTTGTGCTTTACTTCAAAGACACTTACTGCCTCTGTAAGCATCTTTCGCCCTCCTCCGTTGTTTATGGGCGGTTTTCCGAAGCGCCTGAAATGTGACTACTGTCAGAGGTGTATTCACACATGAGCAGCTTTGCCGCCTCGTCTTACACTCAGACGCCAAGAAATAACCACAGCCTTAAACGAATGGGTCGAAGACTTGTTGTGAAGGGAAGGGGGCGACAAAAAAAAAAAAAAAGAAGAAGAGGGGACACAAGCAAAAGCAGCATATCTGCGATAACCTCATGATCTCATCTCCCGACCAGAGCCAAATCACTGCTTACACTCTGATCATTCCAGGCTTTGGGAGCTGTTAGGGGTGGAGGCATAACTCACAGCAGGAGGAGACAAGCAGAAGAAAAGGTTTTTAAAAAATGAGCTCACAGCTGTCGGAGGAGGGAACATGAAGTATTGTCGGAGCATTCAACGGGCRGAAAGAAAATGGCTTTTGTAAAATGTATTAGGTGTTCAAACCTCCAATAGCTGATATTTAGCAGGCGCTACAGGGAAAATGACATTGTTCTTTTAGTGACAGTTTGAGTGAATGTGGTCTCGCAGTATCATTCATGAGCCAATTTATTATTATGAGCTGCTTTTTAATGTAACGTCATTTTGTTCATTCACCATTTAGTGCTTTTTTAATTTGCAGTGACTCCAACCTTTTATATTCAAAACTAGATACTACATAGACAAAGCATATATGATCCCCGCACAAATGCATAGCACTTAAATATTTAGCTAGCTACCTAAATATTTAAGTTTCAACCTAAATATTTAGCTAGCTAGCTAAATATTTAAGTTAAATATTTAATTGCTAGCTAAATATTTAAGTTAAATATTTAATTGCTAGCTAAATAT
>NW_013952557.1:345788-348451 GCF_001266775.1 Austrofundulus limnaeus | reverse complement strand
TCACAGAAGTTGTAAAAGAAAGTAGAAAACTCACCAACTACAATTTCCCAAAAACACAGCATGCGTAGCCACTCCCAAGTAGGGACTTGTTGCTGGAAATCCTCAATAAAAGATGCCGACGTCTCCTCTGATGATGAGCGCTAGTGTCGTGGTAGCAACATGCTATGTGTTTATATCCATCGCCGCCATGTTTGTAATGACTTATCGCGAGAAAAACGTATTCACGCATGACTTTAATGGCGTTTCTTACTTAATGGAAACACAGCAGTTGCGAAAYTGTGTTTTTTCGACATTAACAGAATATCAACAAAGTTTTGCRCACTTTTGCAATGGAAACGCAACTATTGTTAAACACATACAGTTGGACAGACAGGCTCACAAGAAGAGGACATGTTTTTAAGTTAGTTTTTACTTGGTGCCAAACATGAAGTGGCAAAGARATATACTGTATATTTTTTTAGATGTGTCATTTAATCACTTGCCTTATTGTGCTTTACACACAAACCACATTCTTTGCTCATTTATTGCACTTATTCAAATGTTATTGTCGTTTCATTTATTAATGTTACTGCGTGTGCTGAGCAGGTCCTTTAGTCTCCATGATGCTGCTTTATGATACAGGCAGATATCAGAAAGTAAACCTCAGCACAAATTGGCCACGTAACTCGGCTTCAAAGAGAATACATTAATCAATTTCTATTGGCTTTGAAATTCATGTTTTCTGTTTGAGTTCTGCGGGAGCCCGTTGACTGAGCTTCCTTTTTTTAAAATATCAAAGAATAGCTTTTGCTCAAAGAGAACGTACAGCGTACTCTTCTTTAATCTCTCCCTCATTGTTTCTTTCACTTCAAGTTGCTAATAGAATATTGCAGCTGAATTACATTCAGCATCTCTGTTTTTTTGTTGGGCCCTGCACAGTATGGAAATTCTATCTGCATGTATGTGAACAAAATCTACTCTTTTAAACTTTATCCTGCGTATTTCATACCATATGCAGTGGTTAATAATAAATTAAAGTTGAAGTTCTTGAAGTACATCGCTCATTACTTTTCACTTTATAGATTAAATACGGAAATCTTATGAGAAGCGACAGAAACATAATCAGTTTGATCAAGCCATCTTTTTCATGACCTCATGCTATATTTGTGAGGTCACACAACATGGTTGTTTTGCAAAAWTAATTTACACAGATTCAAATTTCAGATAAATGACGACACTCATGGTTGCGGTGGCTCTACACTGTTAAAAGCTTCACCCTCGTTTAGTTATCCCCATGTACTACTTCTTTTTTAACACAAAGAGATCTGACAAGTTTTGGATTTTTAACTCAACTTTATGAGTCTTAAAATATAAAACTTATAGTTATCCATTGTGTTAACTATTTGAGAAATTTGTCAGATTTGCAAGTGTTAACTGAACTTGAGTTCGTAAGTCAGCAGTTGAAAAAAAAGGAGAGGGGAAAAAAGCGGGAAAGTAAAACTTTAAGTTATTCATTGTGTTGACTATTTGGGAATTTGTATGATTTGATTGAACGTGGGTTTGAAAGTCAGACAGATCAGCATTTACCCAGCATTCTTTGCTGAGAAATCATACTAGAAGCACTTGGAGAGTGCAAACCTCCGCCAAGACCAATTTCCCCCATCCTGTAATAGAGTTACAAAGGGGCACACCAATACTACAGTGCCACCTGCTGGACACTTTGAAACCCACGCCCTGTGAAAGCATCACAGCTTTGCCGATGTCAGAAAGTTAAAAGAAAAAGAATTCCTGTATCCTCATCGTGATCCGGAACATCACCAAAATTTAAAGGTGTGTTCCTTGCCCAGTACACACATGTGGTAAAAATTTCATGACAATCCGTCCACAAGTTTTTCAGTAATGTTGTCCACAGAACGACAGACAGACGGACAGACATACGTGACCAAAAACATTACCTCACCCTTGGCGGAGGTAAAGATGTGTTTGCATGTTTATGACTATTAAAGACGTTCATGAGAGTAAAAATTAGCTGTTCTGGTTAGTTTTCTTGTTCAGTTTTATCAAGTTGTTCAATTTTAAGTTTATGTTATTAGCCAAAAATCGACACGAGTGAGAGGTATGTCCTGGTGAGTGAAGGGTGGCTCCATTATACTTTTCCACTAACTACTGTGCAGTGTTAATGCAACTCTACAAAGAGTTTGATATTAACTCTGAGTGTTAAATTTACACTCTCAAACATATGGTGAATTGACACCTTGCGGTGTTTGTTAACCTTTTTAACACCATCTATCATGTAAGTTGAAATAAATTTGGAATTTAAATTGTCTTAACTTAAATTATAAAGTCACATCATTTTAACTCAAAATAGTGAGTTACACTAATCGTGTTTCCATCAAGGCTTTTTGATGCGCATTTAGAAGTGTTGCATTAAAACTGCGAAAAAAAAGTTGGATGGAAACAGCGAAATTCCAAAAAAAATCCTCAATTCGCTAAAAAGTTTTTACGCTCGCTTGAGGGTTTTTCGAAAAACACTTAATGCTAGAGCTGGGTTGTATGACCAAAATTTTATATCACGGTATTTTCAACATTTACACCAGTTTCATGGTATATCACGGTATTTTTCTTTTCATCACAGCTCAGCTGATAATAAAATGCACAAAAACTGCTTATTAACTTTTCTCTTT
>NW_013952557.1:336945-344783 GCF_001266775.1 Austrofundulus limnaeus | reverse complement strand
GCTTCAAACTTCAGCGTTGGCTGCGATTTTTGAAGCTGAAATCGCGTTCGGTGTGAACGCACCATAACAGTTAAATCAACTTTGACAACTTAAAAACAATGTTGACCCAGTAAAAACAATGCAGTGCAATCAACTTTTTAAACTTTAACTTCTGAGTTGAAACAATGATATTCCTCAAGTTGAGTTAACATGTTTTTAAGGCAGCAGGTGGACTTTCATTTGCAAGTTTAACTGACTTGAAACTTCTTACAGTGTACGAAGCTCTTCTTAGCCCCGTTATCAAATCCAGCATCACTTTTGAAAGGAGAAAGTGAGAGTTCCTTGCTTCCTTTAGAGGAGGCACACAGTTTGGCATGCACATGCATYGGCTCCTCACAGGGAAGCAGACACATAAATCCTTTTACACGCAGTCCTGCCAAACTACCCCGTAGGCAGGCTTTGCATTTCAAATGTACAATTAGTTACCCCTGTTTGGTTTGAATGCAACATTTCTGAAACATCAAGCCTTGGGGCAGCACAGGAAGAATGACAGCAGCAAACCCATCGTCGTACCTCGTTCTTCCTCCTCCCGACTCTACGCTCTTTGTTCCCGTTTTATTTGTTTCGTCTTTCTCTCTTTTTTCATCTTCCCAGATGAGCAGAGATGCCATCGCGAGGTGCGTGTGCGGGTGTGTTTTGTGTGGAGGTTTCATTCCCCACCGAATGTGTTCTGGCAGGCCCATAAACACCCATCCATCCAGTTAGGGTTGAGGGAGTGTACGGGCTAAATGAAAGTACTTCATCTAATCAGCGGGGCCRGTGGCAAGCTGTAAAGCCAGCTGCTGGCCAGTTGTGCGGGGGTAAAAAATCTGCTCKTTCTGCTTGCTTTCAGCACTGACCCCTAGTATGCCCCCCTTGCTGCGCCTAATCTACAAAGACATTAAAACCGACAGAGCCGGCTCACAACATGGCTGTTAGGGGAGGCTTTTTAATCTCGCTAAGTATTCGGCTGGCAAATGAAGAGCTTTTTTTATGTGTTTCCCCTGTGAAGGTTTAAGTCAAGTTCAACATGCTAAATGGTTATGTTAAAGCATTGCAATTTTCACAGTGTTTGTGATCTATTTTTCCACTTCGGAGTTTCCTTCCCTTTTTTTTTTTCTTCACCCTCCTACAAGGTCTGCATGATTTGGGAACAGTTTGTTAGCTGGAGGAGATCAATTAAAATTCCCCATAGGAATCCTGTTTAATAACATGGTTTCTGCCARTAGGCAGAATTTTACATCAAGGCCAGAAGAGGCTTGGTGAGGTCAGACTCAGCCACCTACACAGCTTTAGGAAAACGCTGATGAAGAACACAAACGTGCTTTATGCCAAGGCTGAGCCGATGAGTAATGGGAATTGTGRAGGAACTTAAGCTTTCTGATGCATGATCTTTTGTCAACCAGTTCTGAAAATACACAAACCTTGGAAATAAGCTCTCAATCTGTGTGTAATGGAATCAACAATAATTGTGAATGTATGTAAGATATGTTATGTAAATGTGTTACCCTCTAGAACAGGGGTTCTTGACCTTTTTGACCTCAGGGCCCAATTTGTTGAACATAAAGTGGCACGAGGCCCAGTCAGATATTACCAATGTATGGATCAAAATGATAATTATTCTAAATCTTGGTTTAATTTTTATTGTGTTTACATCATAACTAAACTATCATAACTAACATAACTAAATTAAATTCACTTAGCAAAAACATGCTCAGATTTTTACCTTGACTCATTCATGCATGTTTGAGAAATCTTGTAGTGTCCTGAGGCAGCCAGGCAGGGGAGCAAAACTGACCGGTTGGGCCTTGAACCACATTTTGGGGCCAGCTCCTCCTCTGGGCTGTGTCTCTGACCTGAGCTTCCTCATTACAGAGCACCCCCTCTCCCCCGCGCACTCCACTTGTGACTCCTGCAGGCTGAAATGGGCGGAACAGAAGCGGAAGGAGGTTCTTAAAGAGACAGAGGCCAATTTCAAGGCATTTAGAAACTGATATGATGAGAAGTCCAGTTGATTTAAACATATAAACAGCATTCTAATAACAACTGAAGGTGACATAGTTATTATGGTATAGAATTTCAATATATGCCYGAGAAACACATAMTATTGCCCCTTTAACATTCCTGTGTGTACAATTTTGAAATACTGCATATCATTTTTGCCTATTCAAACTTGGTATAAATCATTCACAACTTGCTTTTACACTGAAAGATCAAATGAATTTAGGAAATGTAGAATATTTCATAAATGACACAATAAATTGTGGAATTTGTGCTTAAAAATGTACATTGTTATTACAGATATTAATTACATTGTAATAGATGGTTGTTGCATGTATTACTGGGATTATTTGAATTTCMTTTTGTGCTTTGTAGTTAAAATAGTAAGAAGACCTAAACTAAAGAGTAAAATTGTACCTGGAGGTGGGTGACAGAGAACAAGTGTCATGTTGRGTTTTGATGCTGCTAAAAGCATTTTATTTTTCCGATGGTTATATGAGACCTGTTTGAAATCCTTCTGTTGCTGAGAACATTGAGTAATATGTTATTCTAAGGCAAATTGATATCAAACTGTGCTTTGAGCCCCACACTGATGTTCTGYGAAATAACAGCTCATTAGCATTTTTACTTTTATCTCGAGCTTTTCACTTTTAATGTCAATGCAACTTTTGTAAAAAAAAGAAAGAAAGAATGAAAGAAAGAAAAAAATAAGTGTTTTATTCTCGTTTTCATAGTTCAGATTTTTCTGTTACCTACAGCAAGTCACTTGTTAACAGAAAATCGAAAAAAAAAAAGATTGAAAATGGTGTGCAGCAGAATTGCTGGAACATTTCTGTGTGACCTCAGTGAATAATAACAGTTCAGAACTTAGAAAAAAAGATCTGATGATTCAAACCTTGAGTTGTGAGTTTTTAGAAATCAGACAGAATCATGTTGTGTGTTTTACAACCAGCTTTGAATTAAACTTTAGACAGAATAAACCTCCAACTAAGAGCTTTACATTTAAACCCTGTAATCCAGGAACTAACYCTTAATGGTGAACAAAACAACATGTTTTCTAAACCTCATCATTAGAAAATGGTTTGCTTAGGACTTTATTAGTTTATATTTAGTTTTGACTATTAATCAGAAGAGTGACATAGAAATTATTCCAATGTTAAACAAAAAAAATTAATGTTGTAAACTTTCATTTTAACTATCACACTTTACGGCAACTGGTGTTTGTCCAGTAGTTATTTAAAAAAGGATGTTTTGTTAAATTTATGCCTAACCAAAGAATAAACAAGCTACAGCCACTGCTGAGGACATGCCTTGTATTTTGTTTCCAATGTTATCCTTCATTAAGGGATTCAATGCGTCAAATTTATACTGGCATTGTCTGTATGGTATTTTTCTTCTATTAAGTTATATATGAACATCCAATGGTAATGTCCTCAAAGTTTAATTGGAGCATGAGATACTTTGAAAGACAAACAGGGTTGACTACAACTATTACTGTTAAACWTTCAATCAAAAATCTAAATTGTGTAATATGAGGTTGGGAATTATTCACTTTACAGAAACATCCATCTATATCCATTATCTTTCACTTATTCGGGGTCGGGTCATGGGGCAGCAGCCTAAGCAGAGAGACCCAGACTTCCCTCTCCCCAGCCACTTGGACCAGCTCCTCTGGGGGAATCCCAAGGTGTTCCCAGGCTAGCTGAGAAACATAGTCCCTCCAGTGTGTCCTGGGTCTTCCTCTGGGTCTCCTCCCTGTGGGACGTTCCCGGAACACCTCACCAGGGAGGCGTCCAGGAGGCATCCTTACCAGATGAACCACCTCAACTGGCTCCTCTSGACGTGGAGGAGCAGCGGCTCTACTCTGAGTCCCTCCTGGATGACCGAGCTTCTCAGCCTATCTCTAAGGGAGAGCCCAGACACCCTGCAGAGGAAAATCATTTCAGCCGCTTGTATCTGTGATCCTGTTCTTTCGGTCACTACCCGAAGCTCGTGACCATAGATGAGGGTAGGAACTTAGACCAACCTGTAAAGCCTGCAGTATGGTCACTCGGCAAACGACCGGTCGACGTGCCGTCACGTGGTTGTTCGGCGTTCGTTTTCACACTGACCTTTCATAGTTCCTGAGACACCCCAAGTCGAGCTCCTCGGGAAACCCATCCCGCTGCAGCATACGTCACTGCATGGGATTCCTTCCCGGGGGAGTCCAATGCAAAAAAAAAAAAAAAGTCTGCAGCTCGCTCGATGGTGTTTATTGTCAAACTGGTCTCGGATTAAGCTCCAAAGTTTTTATCAGGCAGATTCCACCATGAAAAATGTCTGTTTTTTATCCCCATTTATGAGTTTTTGGCCGTTTGACTAAAACTTTTAAAATTGCTGCTTCCTGGTACAACAGTCGGCTCTGGAAGCAATCTTTTTTTTCTTCGTTTTTTTTTTAAGCGAGTGGTTGAAGCAAATGCAGCGTCTGAGCTTTCAACATAAACACTCCCACGAACTTCTGACCAATCACACCATACAGTTCGTATGTGTTCTCATGTGGAGGGGGGAGGGGGTGAAAAGTTCGACCCGCGGGTTGCGACAAGAAATGCCAAAATGTCGACAATGCAAACAGAAGTGAACCAATTTTTGTCATAAAACTGCGACAGTTCGGCACCATTTCAGCAGTTCGGCAGCAGCATGCTGGAGCCTTAAATCGAGAGCTTCACCTTCTGGCTCAGCTCTTGCTTCACCACGACTGACCGGTACAACGCCTGCATCACTGCAGACRCAGCACCAATCCGCTTGTCACTAAACTCCTCCACTTGGGGCAGGACCTCCTCCCCGACCTGGAGACATGCTAACCTTTTCCGGCTCAAAACCACGGTCTCAGATTTGGAGGCATGATCCTCATCCTGGCTGCTTCACACTCAGCTGCAGACCGCTCCAGCGAGAGCTGGAGATCAAGATCTGATGAAGCCAGTAACCAATCTTCCTGAATCTGAGATTTGACCATATGAGGGACCCTTCTATCCAGGACCCTTAAATAGACCTTACCCGGGAGGCATAGGAGTGTGATGCCCCTGTCTACAGAAAAATCGCACCAATCCTTACATCTATGTGTGACTCTGACTGAATTATTGTCATCCATGAGGTGTTTTTAGGCTCAGTTCACTGCGGTAGAATATGTTGATTCTCATACACACATGGGCAAAACCTTTCATTTTCATGTCGCCTTTTTGTGGCGAACAATAAAAAGGCTAAGATGAGTTTCAAACAAATGGAAATTCATAAACCTGGATGGCATATGTTCATTTTGCTGACTTTTTAGCTTGTTGTAATAAATAGAATCATTCCTCCAGCAAAAATATTTCCTCACCTATTAGCCCAATGCATTGTTAATGTTAGCACCATGATCTGCTTCTTGTTTAAAGCTAGTCATGTCTAAACATCAGCAGTTATGGTTTCCTTTATTTAACTCACCCATGGAGCCCACTGTGCCATTGTTTTATATCAACAGCACACAGAAAGATTCTGCAGCAAAAGTAAGCACTCATGCTTAACTGGATCGTCTCCATGCTTCCTGCTCACATTTCCTCAAGCAGACTTTAGTGTATTCATGGCCTCTTATCCCCATGGAGAAACACATCAAGAATGAAATGAAGCCAAGTGAGGGGCGGGGGGATAAAAAAAAATCAAGCTGTATTTCTCTTGTTTCTTATCAACAGGCGACAAAATGAAAAATAATCCTAAACTCTTTCACTTTGAGCAGCAACGAAGCTCTTCAGCTCACATTTCAGTGTGTCTGGCTGATTTAGCAGCTGATATTAAAAATTATTGGATCTTTCCAAAGACCTCCACTGTGGGATTTTGAAATTTGATCCAACTGATGAAAGGCGCGCTGATGGATGTAGGGGATGTGGGGGGGGCTTCAAATGTTTCAAGTCCCTGGGCTGAAATGAATCTGGTTTTATCAGGTCACTGAAGCATTTCCGTGGCAATCAAAGGAAAACAGTCTTTTACTGGAATCAAAGAATCATAGACGTTCCCAGAGGCTTACAAAGTGGGGAATATTATAACACCAAATATTAACAGTCAATACTCATTCCTAAAACAGTGCTATTTAAACAAATGTACATAATTAATTTCAAAAAATTACAATTTAAGAAGGGCATGTCTCTTTTTTGTATCAAAAAATACTGAAACGTGAGACTAAAACATCAAACCATGTGAATTTTCTGTATCATTGCACCCCTATCAATTTGGTTTGTGTATGTAAAGAGAAGAAATGTAGAAAACTACACAAGGGGCTCCACTTATAATGGCTAGTATACCAAATGTCTAGAACTGGCCCTGGTTTAAATATTCATATACAATGTGTTGAAATATTAAACATAAAGCTACTGTATCATAAAAAATATTGCCTTAGACATACATTTATTTTGCCGATTTGTTCAGATTATTTCAACAATCAGTTATTAACAAAGACATGTTAACAAAATTAAGAAAATTAGATGTTAAATTTTTCTTTTTAAAAAATATGTTCTCAAAATAAAGTTAAAAAAATGATCAACAGACAAATGTTTTTTACTGGCTTCCAAAATCTCAAAACCCCTGCAGTTTTGTGCACAGTCACAAACCTCTCCCACTCGAACAACCTGAAGTAATTACAATCTGTTACCTCTTCGAAGACTCTGAACCCTTTRTTTACTGCAACATGGATTCTTATTTAAATAGAATTTTACAGAGACTGAATGCAGTCATTTTGAGCTGCAACATTACAGGAATCACACTTCACAAGCAAATGCTTCATATTGTCCCGGAGCTCTTTTATATAAAGCCTGCACTTACGCTGATGAAAACGAATCATTTTCTGTCATTATTCTGCTTCACTGTGCACTTCTATCAGCTGGGATATTTGAATGACGAGGAAAAAATGGCCGCTGTATTGAAAATTTTGCTTGRGAAGACAGTAATTGAAGCCAAATGACAAATATTCATGTGACCTATTTCTATTTTTTTCTTTTTTTTCCTTTGTTTTAATTGAAATTCTACAGGAGTTAAATAAACCTTTGGTTTACCCTGGAACATCCTGCTGGTTCATCGTAAGGTTAGTGTCAACTCAATACACCTTGTGGGATATGTTTTTACCATCCTAATGAAATGAACATGAAAAGATGGAAAGATGAAAGCTACTTCCCAGAGTTCTAATTAAAATAAGTATGTGTTCGAAAATATGGACTTGCCTTTCATCATATCTCAGTCAGTAAAGCGTTGCATGTATTTTTTTCCACTCAAAATATGACAAAGTTTTCTCAACTTAGTTGTTTTCAACAAATTTCTGTTTTCTCGTTCTTTTAATTGGGATGTARTACTGAATTCTAATAAATTATGTCCTGAAGGAGTGTAAAAAACTTGCATCTTATGTTGAGAAATAGCCATTTTCTTCAAACCCTGACAATAGCTTTATGTAAAATCTCATGCGCTGTTGCAATATCTTATAGGACCTTGGAGTTTGTGTTGTGAATGACTCTCAGCTACTACCATAATATTTAACTCAAATGTTGTAAAATTAAAGGGGCAATATCATGTAACATCAACTTTTTTGAGTTTTATTTCATGTTATAATGTTATACTCTCATAAAAAACATGCCCAAAGCCTTGCTTTGACTCATTCATGCAGGTTTGAGAAATCCTGCAGCGTTTTTAGGAAGCCATGCTGAGGAGCAAAACGACAGGTGGGGACCAGAAACTCATTTTGGTACCAGAAACGCCTCTGGGATGTGTCTTTAAGCCGAACTTCCTCATGGCAGAGCGCCCCCCCCCCCCCCCCCCCCCCCCCC
>NW_013952557.1:333861-335881 GCF_001266775.1 Austrofundulus limnaeus | reverse complement strand
CACACACACACACACACACACACACACACACACACACACACACACACACACACACACACACAAACTTTTTGTCCAATGGACAAATGGGCAAAATGTTAATTAGCTTATTTTAGCTGTTTCATACAAAACACTAATCCAGAGCAACGATCTGCCCGACCTTCATAAAAGTATTTGACAATTTAAATCCCAAATCAAAGCCCAAAGACCACATTCAAGCAAAACTAAACACGTTTGCTCAGAAAATTAGTATGAGCTTTCTCCATACGCACCAGACATGCATGGAAAAACTTTTTTGTTCTCGTTTCATTTAGTTGTTTTTTTTATCCCCCCAACCCCATTAAAAAAGTAATAAAATAAACCAAACAACTCATGCCAATCAGAACCACTTTATATTTTGCCCACATTTTCAGTCTGCTTCCATTGTTTGCTGCACGAGGCTTAATTACTCTCATTAAGCATTTTTTCTGTCATGCTGGTCCTTTAAAAATAAATTTATCCATAATTACAAATATATAGTTTTCAGATGAACTACAATCATAGCCAGGTGCAAAGATAAATAAATGTATGATGGAGGGTTTTACAGTATCAGAGGGTGTCGGAGGGTACAGGCTGAGGTCACTGCTGTTTGGGCTGAACAGTCCCCTTACAGTACCTCACCCCATTTGTTTCTGACAGATTGACACAGGGTTGTGTGTGTGTGTTTACAGTACCTCACCCCATTTGTTTCTGACAGATTGACACAGGGTTGTGTGTGTGTGTCTGTGTGTGTGTTAAACAGTGCCAGGGGGCTGCGGCAGAGGTGTTGATCAGTGAACTGGAGCTGTATGACTCATCTCTGACTACAGCTGAGCTGAACAGTTGACAGAGACTCTGCTCTAACATCCTCACATAGATATCATCAAGGTTGAGCTCTCAGCTAATCCTCGGCTCCGCTTGGTTCATGAACGCCGTGATTTGAATATAAGTGACATAACTTTGGATAGATATTAAGCTGCGTGATTGCTTGTGTTTTCCAATGTCAGCTTGTGCAGATGATTCCTTAATTTGTAAACAGAATGCTGTCAGACAAAGAGGAAGTTTTAAAAACTGATTTAGTGCAACACGTAGCACGTATTTGATTTATTAGATGACTGAAGTTTTGYTGGGTGTTGTAAATAAAGTCATAACAAAACATACTTTTTTTGCTGAAACGTTCAGTCTGTGCTCTTTACTGAAAATATACAAACTGATGCTTTTAATTTTTCCCATTTTCTCTGAATCAATCAAAAGATATGTAAAAAAAAATCCTGATTATCTGAGCACCACGAACAGCATGTCCCTTACTGAATTTGATATTTCATATACTTTTCTGCAAATATGTTTTTTCAAGAAGCGGTTAATTGTTTTAGCAAAAGGCAAGGAAATATACATGAGTAAAAACTCAGATGAACATGCGARCTTGGTGAAAAATGCTGCTTATATAAAAGGCATGAGTTGGTTGTTTCTAAATGTGGCTCAGGACACATTTCTCTCCCCGCAGTTATAACAATGTGGCCTCGTTTCWCAGACCACTCCTGAATTTTTTATGAGTAACTGGATCTGATTATCTGCTAAATACATCTTGACAACACTTAGGCTGACGTTTAGCGCTGTCCTCGTGATCCGATGAACAGGGAAGGATGTTACTCGGGTTTGTTTTTCTTTGAGACGCTGGAGTTTTAGTGACACTGATTGATGATTGTTCACATAAGCTGGAGGTGGTCAAAACTTTTGAGCTTTGTGACGCTGATGAATAAAAACGCTGCATAGGTTGTTTTTTTTTTTAATGTTGATGTTTGAATGTGTGATTTACGCAATAATAAAAAGAYTTAAWGGCACAGTGTGTAGGATTTTGTCAATTCTTTTAACCAAWATTRAAATAATCACTGATGACAATAATAAAAAACATGTCTACTCATTGCAGACAAAGACCTTGTTTTATTATTTTTACCTTATAAAAAGCTGTTTATATCTACATGGTCACGGGTCGCCACTACAGGCA
>NW_013952557.1:328988-332951 GCF_001266775.1 Austrofundulus limnaeus | reverse complement strand
GTATTTTTACAGTCTTTATTTTACAGTTAAAATATGTTTATCAAATAAAGGCTAATGTTACAACTAAACGGGGATCCCTTTAAGTCTACATGGCCTGTTTCAGTTATTTAGATCTAGTGAGGTAGCACATGTTTGTATAAAATAGGTGTCATGTTATTAATGTCACTCAGTGGGGGAACTGGGACATAAATAACTATGTTAAAAGAAAAAAACACATGGGGGCTAAAACACATGGTTCCACCTATGGTGCACCTAATGACTGTTTTCCCTCCGTGATAAAATAATTCATTCAAAATCTCATGGCTTCCTTGAACAGCTCTATGAAACAAACAGCTCATAAAGACACAGACCCCCTTAAAGAGCCATTTATCACATCTCAAACAGCAACAAGAACATTAGAGATATTGTCACATTTGTGTTATGAGGTGTGGTACTCAATAGACAGGTTGAAATTCAAATAAAAATAAAAAAAACAAATCCAAAACAGGACAGCACAGAAAGAAAACCCCAGCACAGTCTGTGGGGAGCAGAAAGTGAGCAAGAAGAAATCAGGGGTATAAATACTGGGGATGGTGATTACAGAATGAGAACAGCTGTGGGGATGTTGATGAACAAGGGTAAACTAATTGAGTAATCATGTGAGGTGAAGGAAACAATGACCATGGGAATGCACACATCCAGGATAAACACACAAACACAAAAAACTAAAAAATGCAAACAGTAAAATTACAAACACCATCAAAATACCACAAAAAACTGAACTATGACACAAACTAACAAAGTAAATGTGTTTGAAGATTACATAAAATCATTACTGACATCACTTTCAGTAAACTAAGACTATATGCTTCAGTAATGGGTTATTTAAAACCCCCTAGTTATCATTAATACATAAAACACCAAATTATTATATTAGGAGTTATATGTTGTGAAAAATAAACCACAAATTTAAATATTTACAATATAAACATTCAAAAACAAAACTGAACAAACTGCCTTGGGAAAGAAAAAATTTTCACTAAAATATGTTCACAACATAATGACCAGGTGTTCATTGAAGTGTGAATTTTAGAAATGCTGTAATGTTTTATCAATAAGAAAATCAAATAGTGCCCGATTTCTCATTTTCATTTCTCCGCTGCAAGTTAATGTCATAAAATCAAATTATTATAATAATTTAGCAATAATTTTGTAATGTCCTCTTGCTGTTCTAAGTGCACTTTTATATTTTACAGCTTAATTAGTGATCATAAGACAAAAGCGTCAGGCGTGAGATGACATCGTTAGGATCACTTTTGACATAAATGGGTTTTATTGTCTTCTGGAGTTAAAATATATATTCTTGGTTTAAGATTACATCAAACGATTCTGATCCATTATACAAATCAAACATTTCTTTTGTTAAATTTTTTTTCACAATCATTTTAACTGTTCATATTTTCTTTTAACAAAAATAGTTTAAAATATGGTTGAAAGTAAATATAATATGTTGCCCAAAGAGCACCTGCCTAGTGTGAAACAAGTCAAATGAAGAGCTGTAAACATAATACAGAAAACAACACACACAACTTAATAATACTGTGTGTGTGTGTACTGTGTGTGTGTGTGTGTGTGTATATGTATATACTGTGTGTGTGTGTATATATATACTGTGTGTGTGTGTATATATATATATATATATATATATATATATATATATATATATATATATATGCAAATTATAAACAAGTTGCACTAACGAAAAACCACTTGATTATGTAACATAGAGGGATAGCTCCTGCTTTGTTGCTGTGGGGGAAAAGCAGATTACTTCCTACTCGCAAGCGCCCCCTCTGGTGGGGAAACATTTTTTTCAGGGATACAAACTTTTTCAGAACACCAGTAGACGGCAGCCATTACAGAGGAACGTGTTTGTTGTTGTTTGAGGAGCGGCTCGATTACACGCTAATGTCATTAGTTTGTTATCTTTACTAAGGTACAGGACTGCTTTTTTCTGCTTTTTTCCACATCATGTCRCCTGCTTGRATCTGTTATTATCTCGCTTTGAAGCACGGAGGAGTGTCAGAGGTAAGCTCGTTTCAATTGCTTTTTACGACGCGGTCTCATTTCCGGATTCAATAATTTTGAGAATGAAGCCGATATTTCAGTTAAAATACATAAGTAAAAATATTTATCTGAGTATCGTACTACCCCCCAACTTAATGGATGATTTTATGGATTTAATTTTATATATTATACTTGAATAAATATGGTAATACTCGGGCATATCTAAAAGTGGAAGTCTTGGCTATGCAGGAAAAAAACCCAGGTGGGAGACCTTTTTTAACTCCAATGATACACACATTGCATATCATCATTCACAGGATTGCAGCACAGTTCCTGCCTCTCTTTACTGTGTGTTCTGCATAAAGAAGGGCCGTGCAATCAGACGGCGTGAGACCGTGTCACCGACATAACCTAACATTGCAGTGGCAGAGATTTCCTCTCACCTTCTGCTCTCATGCTCCTGAGAGGCAGATTGACTGCTCTGACAGGTGGTGCTTTTTTTAGAGGATTTTGCGTCGCAAAGAGCTGGAGACTGACAATCTCGCTGAGCACTCGCACTCAGGTCTACGCTGAAGTTGTCAGTCCTCCTCTCAAGAATAAAGACCATGTGTGGCCACTTCTTCTGAGCGGAACAGGCTTCTGAGGTCGGTGACAGACAGGATCAGGCGTGAGCCGAGGCTTTCTACTCTCTGCGAGTCTACATATTTGCTTAATTCCTTTTAGATCCAACCTGCCGCTGCATTAAAAGGATAACATCAGCCTTGTGGGACAAGTAGGGCATTCAGTTACACTCAAAGGACACCAACAAAGATTTATTGAAGCACATCTATTAAACTGACGTCCCACATCGCGAGGACATGTAAGGCGGTCCAACCCCTTATCTTCATGTGAATTCTGCAAAAAGGGACGCACATCTCAGGTCGCCACTTTCGGGGCCGGAGAATAGGTCACAGGTGTTGTGTAGTCATGAAGACAAAGCTTACACACTGTGAATTTGGATGGGGTTTCTCTGGGTCATGCATTGTACGAGTCATTATCAGACCGATCATGCAGCATTCAGCAAGCGTTCAACAAAAAGACAATTACTTGTGCTGCTATGATGGAAATGTACCACATAAATTGTACCAATCAATGTAAATAAAGTAATAAATTGTTCCTTCATGACTAAGTTAATTTAATTTGAAGGGTCCGATTTAATGACCTACATTAAAGCAAGAGCAACAAACACAACAGTCTTCAATGGGCAAAAACAGTGCTGTTTCTCACTTTAAACGTTTCCTGATACTACTGGGGGCTTTTTTTGTTTGTTTGTTTTTTGTTTGAAAACTAGGGTGTCMGATGACTTCCTCCAGTTTTTTCCTTTAGCCTGACACACTTACAAAAAAATGTCAAAAAGGCTTTCAAGGAATTTCAGAGCCCACTGTTAAGAGATCATCTTTGGTGTTTTCATGCTCTATTACAAAACCAATTTACAGGATTTTTAGTTTCATCTTCCAAAAACAGCCTAAATTCGCTCTTCTGGATTTTAACAACAGGTAAATGAGGTCTGTAAACACTAAAGTTTGCTCTCTCTGTATAACCTAACCATAGTTTTATTTAGCATAAGCTAAGCCAGTGGTGGATCTAGGACTTTTTTGGATCAAGGGGCCACAATATAGGCCAAGTATTTGTTCAGCATCCTTGTACACAAAACCCTCGTTTTTGCAAAGTATGCATACATATCAGTGTTGGAAGCGTTAACAGGAGGTAGCATCAGAGAACCACGATGATATTATCATCCTGCAACAAACATCAACAAGGGCAGCTGCTAGCCACCGTTAGCTGCTGCTAATGCTGCTGAAGATAATGATAATATTTAAAATCTAAATTTAAAAATTGTTAATAAGAACTAGTATGGGTAGTATCTGTGGTCCAGCA
>NW_013952557.1:327206-328645 GCF_001266775.1 Austrofundulus limnaeus | reverse complement strand
TGTAAGAACAGTAAGCTAAATAACAATAAAATGTTAGTGGAAAATTTTCAACACTCAAAAAATGAGCTAAATAAGAAAAAATTGTGAATTTTTTTACATTTTATTTTACACTTGGAGCCCTATATTCACACGTTCAAACTTCCTTATTTGACTCCCTTTCCTATTTGACTCATCGGTACAACTAGTGTTTGAACATGGAACTGCACCCACCAATCGTCACTCTCTGGCAATGGACCGATGAGTGACAGGACTGGGGCACTTCGGGGGACCACACTTTAACTGGGACCAGTGCCCCTGTGTTTCAGCCCCCTAGAGCCATCCCTGAGCTAAGCTGTAGTTTTGAAAACRCTTAAAGCTTTTAACATTTGTCTCACTCACTCGAGATTTGAACATTCTGATCGCCTGTGGTTTGGCTTTAATGCTCCAGGTAGTGTTAGGATCCTAATTTGCGTGGGACAACTGACCTGAGTAAAAAATTTTTTCAAGTGAGGTTAAGTTGTGTATCATAAATATACCAAGCTTATTCCTTCATCTATGCCACTGCACTCACTGTGGAAACTAAAGTAAAATTGCTCTCGTCAAGTTGCACCAGACTTAAATGATACCTGTGACGTGAAGTCTCTTTGTTGCCGCTGGCTTGCTGTGTTTGCGATGTAATACCCCTGCGTGCAATCAGTTTAAACCAAATGGAATCCAAACACTAGGTTAGACACATTCACTTTCATAACTGGAAATCACAGATAATGTTTTAGATTTAAGAAGTTTGCAGACTAATCTCCCTCATTGCCACTTTTTCCCGCAATCATTGTGCTGAAAAGTAATATTCTCATGCCGACCCTGAGCAGTTTCTCTCTCATAAGTGCCGAGGCAATTTCTTCTCCCATCTCTGTGGCTTACACTGTCCCTGTTAGATGGTTAAACCCGATGCTCCTTGCATACAAGCGTTTATTGCCAGCTCATTTAGCTGTGTGAGGCATACAGGCTTCACAGATGCATCTGTCACCATCAACTCCACCATATGCAGCTCTCTGTCATCTTAGGGGTGAGTTAGACTTTGAGAAAGACAGCTGAGGGGCTGACTGTTCTGGGCAGTGGTGGGTAAAATGCTCTTCAGAACTCATTCTTGACAAGCTACTGGTCACAATAGGAGGGGAAACAAGTATCTGTGTTGAATTTCCATGATGGCACAAAAACTAGGATTTACTCCAGGAATGATTTATGTGATGTTTTCAAAATCTGGTTTATTTTATATATCAATAACCAAAAGTAACATACAATAGTGATAATGATGTTAATGATGACGATGGTGGTGGTAATATATGATTTTTTTTGCATGTATAGATAATAATGGTATTGTTGATGAAGAATGGTAATATCAGTTTGTTTTCATGTATATAAAACAGTGTATATAGGGAGTTATGTTATGCTGTGTATTGAGT
>NW_013952557.1:324335-325286 GCF_001266775.1 Austrofundulus limnaeus | reverse complement strand
GAAACACTTCATGTACAATATATGTACAACACTGCCAACTAGTGGTGTATGAACCCTTGTACAGCTTAAACCTACAAACTCTGATTGCTGGGGATGTGATTTCCTGACACAGAACTTTGCTCCTGGTGTGAAAATTTTAAAAAAAAATTGTTGAGGATTGCTAGTTCGGCTGCTTCTTTGTCTTTTTCTTTTTTTGTTGTAGATTTTTCATTGAAGATGTATCAAAAATAATTTTAAAACTGTTTATTGGAAAACTGAAGCAATGCATTCTGGGTACATGACAGATTTGATTTGTGATGAAACRAAAGCAGGGAGAACAGGAAACTGTCTTCCCTTCAGAATAAGAGCTTGGATTTTAAAGTTTTCCATGTAGTTGCCCAAGTTGACCACTAGATGTCWGTCTTCACCAGCATAACATTTTAAATCATTTCTGCGTCTCTAACCCTGTTGGCCGATTGCTTCGACCAATTACGTCAAGTATTAAGCTCCAGCGTTTAAACTTTTTTTTTTAAAAAAGGAGCTCCGATCGGAAAGTAAAATACATCAATACATACAAAATTTTAGTATGGATTACAAACGTTAACTGTTTTTGCTATTGCCTTCCTGCTATGTAAGCAGACACAAAGCATTGGGGGAAATCAGAACCATGACTGAAACCAACAGTCAGCAAGGATGTWTACCTTCTCAATAAGTGTGTTTATCTGGGAGGGGTGCTGTTGGATAGATCATGTGTTGTGGTTCATTGACAGTCATACCTTCTGCTGTTCAAGATAATGATGGCTGGTAGATAATTAGTTATTAGCGGTACTGCATTTTAATTTTAGAAAGCGCAAATATGTTTATTAATTTTAAAAATTAGTAAGACCGCTGAAGCGCAAAGGAAATATTAAGGTCCGCAATTAGCGGATTTGAGCTTTAGCGGGCTGGTGCCCACCACTATATATATATATA
>NW_013952557.1:321920-322975 GCF_001266775.1 Austrofundulus limnaeus | reverse complement strand
TATATATATATATCAAAATGATGGATGGATGGAAATGTTGATCAACTCACCTGATCCTGCTCGTTCTCTTCCTACATTTCAAACCCACTCTAGTTTTCTTCTGTCAGTTTTGTGTGACTCTCTCCTCTTACCCTGAGTACTGGTTAACGCTGGACAGTCCTTCTGAAGAAAAGTGCAGAATATATTTTTTTATCGCCCTTTGTATTAATAAGAGACGAAAATGAAATGGAAATTCATGCCTACAGGATGCAGGGGTTGGAGCAAAGACTTACAGTTTTAATAAGTTTCTGAACTCTTAAAATATTTAACTTCAGCTGTTGATGGGATGTCTGGTGAAGGCTTTTCTTCAAAGATAGTTCACTTTGTCATGCATGGGTGAAACACAGGGCAGGGCCAGTGTTTTCCACACACAGAGGAGATTAAAGCCTCCTCTATATGAAAGGCTCATTTGAACGTTTCAGAGCAATTGGCATGCCTGATTGTAAAATTTCATGATGCCATTCAGGGGGAAAATAAAGTTACAGCCTTCCTATTGTCCTCTCTGCCATGGGTTTATTTCATGTCTGCACGCATCAGGTTTCAGTCTGCAGAGGGCCAAGGTTCAGGACYCTGGATCGAGGGGCAGCAGGGGATCTTTTAGGTAAGGTAAGGAGAACATTTTGTCGATCTGATGCAACACGTGCTTACACATCTTTTTTTTTTTTTTTACAAACATTTTCAGTGTATCAGAGAGTGCATTTTTACTGTCCAGTTGTCCTGTTCTGTGAATAAAATAAATAAAAAGCCTTTGAACAGTCAGCTCACACTCAGCAACTCACCGAGTGGAAGGATCAAAACTATATTTGAAAGCTGGTGAGACTGTAAATATTTAAAACAGAAACCATTATGTAACCGTTCCACTAACTGCAGGGAAAAGTTTTGATTTTTTTTAATGCATTCAGCAGTYTATAGGTTGAAAATATCTCAGGAGAACAAATGAGATCACTGCTCCTTTGTTCTGTGTGGACCAGGTTTGTGTAAAACTGAATTCTGCACCTTTTTCTTCATCACCCCCC
>NW_013952557.1:318257-321879 GCF_001266775.1 Austrofundulus limnaeus | reverse complement strand
ACACACACACACACACACACACCTTTTTTTTTTTTTTTACTTATCTTCCATCCCCTCAAAAAACCAGCACAATCTTAGTGGCTACAAGAAGTTCAAGAGTGTGCATGTAGCTCCTGGTGAATAAAGTGAGTGGGATGTATTATTCGTAGCAGGGATTCTGTTACCCCACAGGAGGATCACATGCAGGGCAGGATGGCTACTATGAAAAGATCCTGGTCATCTGTGAGCAGAAAGCCCCCTGCAACAACATCCCCCCAGGGGGAGGTTGCTGGCAGGTTCATGCAACAGACACTATGTGACTGTCACAGTACAGTAGATGTGATTGTGCTGTTAGCACCAGGTGCTTTGGTCTAAAGAGATAAATAAWTAACAGGGGTGCAACAATACATATCTGGGTACCACTTTACAATAAGGCCCCCCTTATAGATGGCTTATAAATAGTTTATGGACAGGTTATTAACTCATCTGTAAACGCTTTATAAATTATTAATGTGTTTATTGTTCATTAATTAAGGATTGGAAAGAGACAAAACTGTCTGGTTTCTTGCCAAATAGTGAGCCAAATCTGTTGCATTACATCTGAAAGTGCTTTATTAAACATTTCAGACTAGTTTACTACCTTGTAAGCACAATAATTTATTGAAAACATATTTTACACAGAATATTGTACTATATTACCACATTATACATATCCACAGCAATCAAAGGGAGTCTTACTGTAAAGTGTAAAACAGTATACTATTTATTAATGACTAATAAATAGTGCCTTTATAGTGTACTGTCTTACATTTTTCAATAAGGCTTTCTTTGACAGTTGTTAATATGTATAATTCAGTAATATAGTACAATACTATTTTTTAGCCACTTCAGTAGAAAACAAAACTGAATGTTAGTTTTTTAATTCCTGCATCATCAGTGATTTTTTCCCCTATAGTAAAGAAAAGAAAAAGTAGAAAAGAAATATAGGAAACCGATAGAAATATACACCAATAAAACAGGACAACACCGACATCTGACCATCAGCAAATATATACAATACAATGTTATTTTTAAAATATGTGTTTCCAGTACATCATTGTGCTTACAAACCTAGTAATATGTACACAAACAGATTTGGCTCACTATTTGGCAATAAACCGAACAGTTTTGATTCTTTCCCATTTTTAATGAATCCATAATAAATATTTATTAATGACTTATAACGTGTTTACAGATGTATTAATAAACTATCTATAAACTATTTCTAAGCCATCTGTAAGGGGAGCCTTATTGTAAAGTGGTACCCATATCTGTATTGAACCGGTCAACATGCACATTGTATGGAACAATAAAGATTTTTAAATTTATTTTATGAGTTTGTCTTCTGAAGATGCTCTGTGTTAAAGGATCAGAGGGTCTGTGTTCGACTACTCCACCTGGGTTGTAGTGTCGAGCACAGATCCACTGAGAAACTTGCTGTTTCAGCAACCTTTAATTCAAAAAATGTGCTTTTGAGGTTCAACAAATATTTATAATTAATTTAGATAAATTACAAGTTAAGAAGAGCCTGGACATTTCTCTTTTTGTATCAAGAAAATATCAAACTGTGAGACTATTGAACAGAACTGAATCATAAATTTTTTTTGTATCGTTACACCCCTAATAATATTTTTGTATTGCAATTAAAGACATTCTTTTCACAAAACACTCATGAATTTAATATACAGAATCGATCTATAATTCTTTATTCACTTTTTCTTCTTTCATATGTAGTAATATTATTAAAGGGCCAATATTATGTATTTCTCAGGCATATATTTAAATACTATATCATAATAAAGTATCTATGTCACCTTTAGTTGTTATTAAAATGCTGTTTTTATGTTTAAATAGAAAAGAAACATCTTTTCATCACTTCATCTTCTAAAAGCCTTGAAATTGGCCTCTGTCTCTCTAAGTACCTCCGTGCCCATTTCAGCATTGTTGCGGAAGCTCAGCGTAGTTTACTTGGCATCTGTAAAACATTTCCTCAAAAGGATTTTTAATCAGAAAAGAGCTTCACTGAGTGAGAACGAATGTTGAGAGCTCAGCAGACAGCTAGGTTTCACTTTCACTTTGACCCGAGAGCCTGCAGGAGTCATGGGTGAGGTGTGTGGGGAGGGGGGAGGGGGTGCGCTTCATGAAGAAGTTTGGCTTAAAGACACGTCCCAGGGGCGTTTCTGGTCCACCTGTCGTTTTGCTCCTCAGCATGGCTTCATAAAAACGCTGTAGGATTTCCCAAACATGCATGAACGAGTCAAAGCAAGGCTTTGGACATGTTTTTTTTATGACAGTATAACATTATAACGTAATGTAAAACTCAAAACAGTTGATTTTACATGATATTGCCCCTTTAATATTTTCAGATTTTTATAAATAATTTGATGCGTTTGTAACAGGAGTAGCCATCCAAGCTAAAAAAAATCTTTAGGTATCGATGTTTGATCATGAAACTGATGAGGTTCAGGTTGCTGCTTCCTGATTAATCTGCTGCAGAGTTTACCATTTTAAGTACTGCAAACTTCCCACATGCAGTTCTTTGCTATTAGATTTATGGTGATGAATGCATCAAGCAGACTAATGGACATGCAGTCGCACTCTGGCTTAATGGGTCTCGTCTCACACACTTGCCAAMCAAAATGCCTGAAGTATGTGAGGAGGGAAGAAAAAAACAGGGGGAGTAGTGCATATTTGATCTGGCGAGCACTTTGAACGGGACTAGAAGCTGTGGGGTTATTAATCACAGGTCGGTATTTTACGAGTGAGCAGTTTTGTGTGGTTTTGTTGCCCGCTGTACATTTCCTCTCTCTGGAAAGCGTTTTATTGGACCGGCTTCTTTCTGCAGAGGTGGGTTCGAGGAGGGGACTTTGGACAGCCACTTCTTCAAGATTTGCTCAGTCACTGCAGTTATTTATTGCACTGTAGTCAAAGTTTTGCTGATAGATCAGATGTGGAAAAAAAGTGATTATTTTAGGGAGGTGGAGAAATGTTAAAGTGAGCTGAGATGAATATACATGACTGGTTTTAATTTGAGTAATAATTCTCTTTATGGCAGTGAGTTTGAATAACAAGAAAAAACAAAAGAAAAAAAGAGGAAGTTTTATTAGCAAGAACCTGACGACCTCATTTTTCTATTAAGCAATCGAACCATAAAATATGAAAAGACTGTGGTTGGTAATTAATTTGAAACAACATWAACATTAAATTGACTGTTCTGTTTATTACACTCAAAGTTTTCAAAACAAAATCTATTTTTTAACCAAGATATTCATTAAAATGTGTTCTTATCCACTGGTTTTTGGACTGAAGAGGGCACAAAGAAAAGTGGATGCAAACACGAAAAGTAAAAATTTAAACAGGATTTCATTGGGAACTAGAAGCACTCGGAGAGTGCAAACCTCCACCAAGACCAATTTCCTCCACCCTGTAAGAGTTAATGTGCAAAAGCAGAGATGGAAACACATTTTCTGAATAAGTTCTGACATAGTGAACATTTAAGCAGCAGTATGCACGGAATTTCTTCTCAGTGGGGTCCAATGTGAAAAAAAAAAGTCAGACTCATCACCCGACGTTATTCATGGTCAAACTGGTGTGGGATTAGCTC
>NW_013952557.1:311672-313105 GCF_001266775.1 Austrofundulus limnaeus | reverse complement strand
ATACACACTTGTATCGAACAATACAGATTTTTAAATTTTACTTTATCAACTTGTCTTCTGAAGATGCTCTGTGTTGAAGGATCAGTGGATCTGTGTTCGACTACTCCACCTAGGCTGCATTGTCGAGCGCAGATCCACTGAGAAACTTGCTGTTTCAGCAACATTTAATTTTAAAACTGTACTTTTGAGGTTAAACAAATGTTCATAATTAATTTCAATAAATTACAAGTTAAAAGGGGCATGGACATTTCTCTTTTTTGTATCAAAAAATATCGAACCGTGAGACTAAAGTATCGAACCGAACGGTGAATTTTCTGTATCGTTGCACCCCTGCTGCTACCAGCATTTATATGATCCCTCTATGAGAGATAATAAAGATGTTCAAATGGCACAGAATGTTTGGAAGGCGATCGCTGAAGTGATGCAGAGAGATGAATCTGTGTGTAGAAAGGCTTGGAAGAATGAATTGCATATTGTATTAAGTAAACTTATCTGAAAAATGAACCTAAAGAATGTCTTAGAGTAACTCTGTTGATCAGTAGTAATAAAAGATTTGATTTTTAATAAAAAAAAATAACAATTTTGGGATTTTCCCTGAGTCAGCAAAGCTTTCTTTTAATTCATGATGATTATATTTACAATACCATTTATAATAACATCAAATGTTCTTCTTACAGCTATAAAAAAAAGCCTGTTTCATACCTTGGAAAATACTCTTGGAAAACTGAGAAAATTAGGTAAGTCATTTAATACATCCTAAAATAAAGTAAAATATTTGTTGCTGTTAGAATATATGGGTAAAAAATTTAAGCCTTTTCTTAGTTGTTGAACTGATTTAGAAGAGTAAAGATACAGAGTAAATACAAAGAAATCAGGAAAGTGAAGTAAATCACAGTAATCAAAAAAAAAAAATCAGTAGGTCCTCTGGATGGGTTCTTCTTTAGTGAAACGTTTCGTCTCTCCTCCAAGAGACTTCAAGCCTGTTGTTAGGCGATGGCCCTCTTTTGCATGTGACTAACCTGTTTGTCCAGGTGGAGGCAGTGCTTATAAGACTGAGTTCACCTGAAACTCAGACTGAAGAAGTCTCTTGGAGGAGAGACAAAACGTTTCACTAAAGAAGAACCCATCCAGAGGACCTGCTTATTTTTTTCTTTTTGATTTTTTCTACCTGGATTACTGAGATGCATCAGGACATAAATCACAGTAACCCCCACCCTAATAGTACACCTACAGTTCTGCCCTTGTACATCGTTGTATGAACATCAGATGTCAGAGAGCTCAGGTTTCCTCATATGTTGTCCAATTAATTTCTGCTCACTAAATCATCTGGCACATCAAAGTTTGACAAATGTGTTAGAAACTTTAAAGTGTAACTTACCCCCCTGTGAAAAGATAACTCCGCCCCAAGGCGAAATTTGAAAAATGCATCAAAG
>NW_013952557.1:304742-306051 GCF_001266775.1 Austrofundulus limnaeus | reverse complement strand
CTGCATGCATAAGTCAGTGCTGGTTGACTCTCTCACCTGATGGCCCTTTGCTTCAATTGGCACCATGGGAAATGCCCAGCTGTACCACAATGAGGAAAAAAATCAATTAATTAAAAAAAGAATGCAAGCCTTCGAAGTATAGCCTAAGTCCTGCTGACTCATAAAAAATAAAATAAAGTCCGTGCTGACATCAGCTGGATATAATTCTATTAGAGCACCCATTTGTTGCCGGGGTTCTTGGTCCGCTTGTCGAAAACAACCCTTCATTAATTTCAGAGCCCTGCTGGGAGGGAGGGAGGGCAGCACCTGAGCACTCTGGAGGATCCTCCGGAGTGGCAGACCGAGCCGATGTGATTTCTCTCCTCCTCCTCAGAACACTTTCTCTGGCTGCAGGTGAAGCTGYTGTCGATTTGAGAATGAAGTAGAAAAGTTTATTTTTCTGTTTTTCTCTGTCTTTGTTTCTTCAGTGACGTGTATCACAGAGACTTTTATACCTCATTAAAATGAAAAAATGCTTTTCATTTTTTGTTTAATCTGAAGATGTTTTGTTTTGAAAAAACCCACATTTCTATATTACAAAACTGTGAAACTATTTTTTTAACCTGGCATTTTTTGCATTTTGTTCTTGCACTGCATCACTGACTTTTACTCTGTATGTGTGTGTGTGTGTGTGTATTAGGGGTGCAACAATACAGGAAATTAATGGTTCGGTTTGGTTCGATACTTTAGTCTCATGGTTCGATATTTTTTCGATACAAAAAAGAGAAATTTCCATGCCCCTTTTAACTTGTAATTTATTTATATTATTTACGAACATTTGTTTAACCTCAAAAGTACAGTTTTTAAATTAAATGTTGCTGAAACATCAAGTTTCTCAGTGGATCTGCTCTTAAAAATGCAGCCTAGGTGGAGTAGTCGAACACAGATCCACTGACCCTTCAACACAGAGCATCTTCAGAAGACAAGTTGATAAAGTAAATTTTTAAAATGTTCGATTCGAGTACATGTATTGTCGCACCCCTAGTGTGTATATTTATATGTATATTTCTTTCCTTTGCTACTACAGTATGTGCCAATTTCTAATCTTCCTCTGTGAAACTCTCTCTCTTTTCCTTGTTTTGTCTTATCTTTCCACTGGTGTGTGTGTGTCAGTCATGACCAGTAAGACGTGGCCGCTGACAGGCAGCAGGTTTATTCGTGTTTTAAGTTATTATTTATGACTTAACTATAATTATTTATAATATTATTTACAGCGGGTAAAATAAGTATTGAACACGTCACCATTTTTCTCAGTAAATATATTACTAGA
>NW_013952557.1:295716-302165 GCF_001266775.1 Austrofundulus limnaeus | reverse complement strand
GTCTTAAAGGATCAGAGGATCTGTGTTCGACTACGCCACCTAGGCTGCATTTTTGAGCGCAGATCCACTGAGAAASTTGCTGTTTCAGCAAAATGTAAGTTTAAATCTAATTTAAAAACGGTACTTTGGAGGTTAAACAAATGTTCATAAATAATTTAAATAAATTACAAGTTAAAAAGGGCATGGAAATTTAGGTTTTTTTGTATCGAAAAAATATCGAACCGTGAGACTAAAGTATCGAACCRAACCAAATTGTGGATTTTCTGTATCGTTGCACCCCAAGTATTTGGCTCTATGTAAAATAAAACGTGTAAAACATATAACGAAGTTCAATGTGTTCAGCTGTCATTTATAAACAAGCATAAGGTTAGAAGAAGAAATGATTGCATCACTTACCTGCTTTTTGTTATTTACATCTCAGTGTTGCTATGAAGCGATCTCACATGCTTTCTTCTTCTGACTGGCAGTGTATGACAGCCAAACAGGATCTGAAATTGAAGCAGAACTTCATTTTTTGTATTTTTTTTCTCTTAAAAGACAATTTTATGTGCTTTCCACAGCCAGAAAATGTGTTTAAAAATGTTATCCTCAGCTGGAATCAGCACATTTCAAGGATACAAAAGCTGTTATTCTTTTGTAAGTAGACCCAGAGGAAAATGCAGCTGTGATGCTGTGAACAAAATTGTTAGAAAAAAAATAAAAAAATAAATAAAACTGGTTGCACTATTCGCCAGTGCTTTTCTTTTTACTTAACTTGTTCACATTAGACCTGTACATTCCAGTGGTTAAATAAATAAATAAATAAAATTACCATATAGCGTTAATGCAGTTTAGTAGGCTTCCTCACTATGAAATCAAGGTCTGCAGAGGCCTACTGATTAAGTACTCCTTAGGTTCAGCTGTGTTGAACCAGGGCAGCACCTAAACCATGCAGGACACCGGCCCTTGAGGACTGAGTTTGGACACCAATGCTTTAAGTTTTTAGATCTTTTTTACCAAGTGATTTGAACTTAATTCTCTTGAAAAAGGCTTTTTTAATTGTATGCGTCATCAGTGATGTATGAAATATGAAACTGTTAAATTTTTTCTACTGAACAAAAAAAGAGAATATCACAAAACATGCTGCTTACTAGCCGTGTTGCATTTTGAGCAAACTGTTAAAATGTTAAAAAGAAAAGAAACAAATCAGACGTGTTTCCATCAACTGGCTTGGAGCGAATCCGCCAACGGGGTTAGACAGACATCTAGTGGTCAACTGGAGCAACTACATGGAAAACTTTTGTTTCCCGTCACAAATCAAATCCGTCATGTACCCAGAATGCATCGCTTCAGTTTTCCAATAAACAGTTTCGAAATTGCTTTATTGATGAATTTATTTAATGAAAAATCTACAACAAACAAAAGRAAAAGACAAAGAAGCAGCCGAAATAGCAATCCTCAACAACTTTTTAAAGAATCAGCCAAACTAGCAATCCTCATCAACTTTTTAATTTTTACACCAGGAGCCAAAGTTCTGTTTCAGGAAATCRCATCCCCAGCAATCGACGCTTGTAGGATTAAGCTATATAAAGGTTCATACACCACTAGTTGGCAGTGTTGTACATATTTTGTACATGAATTATTGCCAGCTACTAAGTGTCAAATTGAACTTGTGCTTTAAAATTATCTTCTGCTAAATTTTCTACGGCATAAGCGTTTTTGAAGTTGCGGACCTACTGTAAATATTTTTGTAAGCGCTTTAGAGATTGCGGAGCTAATTTTTAGGTTAGCGCTGCCCACCATTGATTATGCTCCGTAATGGTGACAATACAAAGAAAATGAGACAAAGGATTTTTTCTAGAAAAGCCCAGGAATGAGTGTTCTGGCCATGAATGTTCCAGGTAAACCAGTGTGAAGCCTATAGATTTGAGGTTCACACATTCCCATGTGTTGCTTTAAAAAAACAGAAGCTCTTACACGCCTCATCAAGCAGTTCTGTCACTACTTTTATGCTTGAGGGTTTTGATGCCTTTTGTTTACTGAACCGGGGGGGCAGCTGCCGAAAATGCCAACCGTTCTCCCTCCTTCCCACCTTCTCTCTCTCTCTCTCTGCAGCCCATTGAAAAGTGATGGCTGAAAAGGTCATGAAAACACAGTGTACTTTTCACCAGGTTTCCCCGGCATCAGTAAGTCAGAGTGGACCAGTCAATAAGTCAGACTGACAGCCCGGATCATTTGTTCCCATCTGTGGGCTCCTTCCTCTCCGTTGTTTTATTCCCCGGAGTGTTCTCTGTCATGCCCGTCTTCATCTGGACACTTCACGCTAACATTGATTCCAGCCTTCGTTAGCTCAGCCGGGAGCCAAACGCACTCAAGTTTTTTTTTGTTTTTTTCACAGAGCTTTTGACAGATGTTAACATAAAATATGCAATGAAGCCTGGAGTTGGAGAAAACCCCACAGTTTTGTTATACGATCGTATTAAATGATAAAAAAAAGATGCTCCTTTGGATGCAGGACGTTCAGGTAATGATTTTAAAGATAAGCGTATCACAAACGTGATACAGAGGGACTAGCTTTGAATTATTAGCCTTATCTGGACTGTCAGTRTTATTTTAGCAGACAAGACGTGCCTTTACCTCGCTCATGTGGACGTCTGAGGCCATACAAGCAGAATCTTTGGCTTTACATAGAAAATGTATGTAGGAAAGATGTCTTCTCTTTTACTCTTCCCTTTGTGCGTGTGCTGACATATTGATATCGGCGCACTGAAACTGGGCATCGACTCCTGCGTCTGCTCAAATTGTCATGTACCCCCCCCGTCCCCATAGCAACCCTATGCCAGACGCACTCCCGGCAGCTCAGATGCAGAGGTTTGGTAAAGTGACGAGGTTTTCWAACACCCGTTCATTCATTGTTCTGGTTTTTACTGCACAAACAAAAAGAGCTGCAGCAACAATTTATCTTATTTTTTTATTTTTATTTTTTTTGATGTGCAAAGTGACACCGCTGACTGAACGTCATCTCGGTGTTTGGACTGTGCATCTTTTATATTTTTATTTTTTATTTTTTTCATGCTCCTGCAATTTCCTCCCAGCAGAAAACAATTTTTCTCTTTTCTGCTGGTCAAAGCGCTTTGTGACAATATTGGTTTCCTGGAGAAGTTACTTGAAGAATGAAGTGTTTGTCTTGCATACGGTCCTGTCAGTGTTCAGCTGAATTCACATTTTAACTATTTTTTCAATAAACGAGGGACCGGAGTTGTAAAGTAACTAAGTACAAATACTTCTTTACTGTACTTAAGTAGAATTTTTGGGTACTTTACTTGAGTAATTATTTTTCAGCCTACTTTTTACTTCTACTTCTTACATTTTCACACAGTTGTCTGTACTTTCTACTCCTTAATTTTTTTTTAAAAAGGCACAAAGTAAAAAGTCATTACTTTTATTTCATTTTTTTGCTTGTTTTCATTCCAGCTTGTTATTGTAAAAAATAAATACTATCCATATAAATTGTGCCTCCTGGATAGAGTGAATTTAATTGTGGTTGAATCAGAAGAATAAATATATAAAACTCTGATGTTGTATTAGTTTGTACACAAACAAATCATGTCACACACCAGCAGGACATAATCATTAAAACAAAARGACTGTACTTAAGAAGTATGTGTATTTCATGAATTATATTATTGTATTTGGCCGCAGCCCTCAGATAGATTTTCATTTTGGGCAAAAGTTTTGGTCACCCACGACATAAACTGAAACAGCTGGACTAGTGCATCCTAAATTTAACATTTATTAATTATTTTAACACAATACAGTCATTTCTGTAGTTTTTGTGGAGGTCACCTCCTAATAAATGTCATTACAGAAAATCTAACAGCTCATTTTAAATCAATACTTTTACTTTTAATACTTAAGTACAAAAAGTATCAGATACTTTAAGACTTTTACTCAAGTAATACTCCCAAAAGGAGGCTTTAACTTTTTCCCAAAGTATTTTTTAAGATACTTGTATTTTTACTCAAGTATCACTTTGTACTTTATACATCACTGCGAGGGACAAGAATAACTGCTCCTCCATCAGTTAAATGCAACCCTACACAAAGTCACRTCAACTTAACGCAACAATCACAAAGAACAACTTTGGTTTCTGCAGCTGATCGGTGTCTTCGACTCCTTTAAACTCAGGGCGTAGGTCACGGGAGATTTTTTCCCTGAAATAAAATGTTTATGTTGTTTAATGCTGAAAGCAGCAAACAAAAATATATTAGTACTTTTTTATGATTTTTTTCTAAACACTGTTTGGTTGGAAACAGTAAATTTGGCTTTGATGTTTCAGAAAGCTCCAAACACACATGTACTTTTTTTTTACGACCTATGAAATCAATACTTTTCCAGCAACACAAACACACACAAACACACACACTGCCTAAAAGGTTTCCTTCTCACCTTCCTCAGAAAAGATTTTCAACACATTGGCATGAAAGAAAATGGATCGGAGCACAGACTGAGGCCATCGTTGTGCGACTACAAAAACACACAAAGGTAGTTTTACGAAAGGGAAACAATTGTACGTGGTTGCAAYAAAATGCCAGTCATCTTCTGGAAATTGAAATGCTGTAAAAAGAAGCTTCAGAAAGGAAGGTGAGYGTTAGAGAGCAGACGTATTAAATAAATAACAACGAAACTCATCTGTTGTTCTGATGTGCAAATGATGCAGAGCAGTTCCTGTCAGTGAAAACTGTACATTTAAAAAGTTCAATTTCCCCAAAAAATATATATATAAAAGAAAAAAATATCACACAAAAAGTTTTCCNTCTCTGCCCAACAGTTAATGAAAAACTGAACTATCAGATAAACCTTGTTTTTGTCTCCCCACTCAAAAAAAAAAAAGCTTTTGTACTTTTTTAGTTGCAAACAAATGCTGTTCAAAAATACATTACAAACTGTGAATGCTGATTCAGCATTCGCCCTGTTGTTTTCCTCTTGTTTTGTTTTATGTATAATTGTTGCAATCTATTAGTGAGCAAGTTCTTACTTTTAGTTTTTAGCAAGCCTTCTGCTAATTTTAGCTTCTAGCTAGCCTTTTGCTAATTTCAGCTTCTAGCTAGCCTTTTGCTAATTTCAGCTTCTAGCTAGCCTTTTGCAAGTTTTAGCTTCTACCTACCCTATTGAATTTCTTTTTTGCATCTATAGCTTTAACAACACAGCTTCAGCTTATTCAGCAAGGCCTTTTATCTCTCACCATTCACACTGCATYATCACAAATAATGGCATTACTTTAGCATGTTGTGCATGTTTGTTACTTAGAGGTATCATTTTTTTATTATTTAACATTTCCCTTAGCAAAAAGTAGTTCATACATATAAAAAGTTGCATACTTGAAGTTCATTTTAATAAGTATACTTGAGTACAAGTTTATCAAATATAATACACGCTATGTACTTTGAGTGTGCTGTAAACAACCCTACTGAGAGGAGAGAAGTACCGAGCCGAACGAAACGACTGTAAATGAGAGCTGCTGCTTTGTCAGACAAATTTAATTTAATTTGGAAGCCTTATCAACACAGACTGGCTTCATTCACTTCCTCCACTGCCGTATGCTAAACTAACTAGCAGACACTGCGCAGAAAATCAGCGTCATTCAAAACTCCTCCTTCTGTTCTCTGATTGGCCCAAATGAAATTCTGCTGAAGAAATCCTTGTCTATGGGAGAAATCCCAGACGGAGCAGTGAATGGAAACTAGAATTGAGCAAACTGTGTAGGAAGGCAAGGGCCAGGCTATGTTTGGACTAAATTGAGACTTMTTTTAAATCTTATACAAAGCACACTTTAAGTATACTGTTATAAAGTCTTTAAGTTTAMCAAATTATACATTCATGTACACTCATTTATATTCTACTAGTGTACTGCCTATAGACTTGTGGTTCACATTTTAGCTTGTTGAATTATATTTAAAGTATACCACAAGTATATTTTTTCTACACTGCCATTGCACTAGTTATACTTCAAATCCTCAATTCTGTTTAAGTACTTTTATGAATTACTAAAAATAAAACTTTTTTGCCGTTTTAATGGTTAGATTATACTTATTGGTGTGCTTACTTGTAGAATACTATTTGTGCACTGAAAAATACTTCCTGAAGTATTCTGAAAGATAACCAATCAATATATTTATACAATTTTTTTGTCTTTTTAAGTCTTAATTTTATTGTAATTAGTCCTAAACGTTTCTTTATACTTTTCAGCATTAGGCCAGTCATACTTCACTATACTATTTTTAAGTATATCAGATATAGTTTACAAAAAGTAAACTGTGAGTACACTGTCTCATTTGTAGTGTAAAATAAGTATACTCATAGTACATCTAAATGTACTACTTTTTGCTAAGGGTTATGACTACTAGCGGACAGTGAGGCAACAAGATGAGGTGGTGGATTTAACTAAAGAGTTTATTAAACTCAAAGGT
>NW_013952557.1:293755-295151 GCF_001266775.1 Austrofundulus limnaeus | reverse complement strand
TATATATATATATGGAGGCTGACATCCAAGCTGCACCCAGGCAGCCGGCAGCAGACAGAGGGGGGATCTAGTCCCCCCCTCTCCCCAAAGTGGGAGGGTGAGGCCTGTCACACCTGCAGAGGGAGTAATTGCAGGTGAGTTTTCTACCTGAAAGAGAGATGCACACATATTCTGCTCCCCGGCCCCCCATCTTCCCTTGTGTGGTTTTTAGTTTTTCTGTTGTTTAAATGTAGCACAACTGTGTTTGCTGCATGACAGATGTCGCCTGTTCCCCCGTGTTTGTCTTGTATGTCTTCTTGAATGGGTGTCTCTTAACTGCCCCTCCCCCCTTCCCTGAATGTACAGCACCTTGTGAATTTATTTCTGTGAAAGGTGCTGTATAAAAAAAAAAAACTTTACTTACTTACTTCCTTACAATAAAGAAACAGTTTAACATATTTCTGATCCCTCTTTGGTCTTGTTTACCTTAACTGGTTTCATCACTTTTTCCACAAAGCACGGCTCACTTTCATCCTGTAAACTCYCTAAGTGATTAATCGCTCTCGCCTGTATCTTTTTTTATCACAAATCTTCCCTGACATTTCTCTCCATTCACCACCTTTACATCCTTTTCTTCTTCAACCCCCACCCGCAACTCTTCATTGCTTTGAACGGCTGACCCCGAGAATTTAAACTCAGTTATTCTTGTCACTTTTACCTTCATGTTTTTGCACCATCCTCTCTCCTGCCTCCCACTCACTATCACATATTCTATCTGACTTTTGCTCCACTCCTCCTGGGAGCACCCCCCCACCCCCACCTCTTCAGGCTTCTTTAGACTTCAGCCTACTGTTATTGCAGATGAGTGACATCTATACATTGTCGTCCACGGAGGCTGTTCATCCTTGCTGCAAACAGGAAGTCTCTCTCGGAGTCAAGCTGTAGCTAGAAGCTTCACGAAAACAGGGAAACAAAACTTAGGAAAGCGATTGAATTTATAATTCCCATAAGTTACAGAGGATCTATGCAAAGTTAAGTAAGTAAAGTTTTATTTATATAGCGCCTTTCACAGAAATAAATTCACAAGGTGCTGTACATTCAGGGAAGGGGAAGGGGGCAGTTAAGAATCACCCATTCAAGAAGACACACAAGACAAACATGGGGGAACAGGTGAAACCGGTCATGCAGCAAACACAGTTGCTGCATCAATGACTTATTTTTCCAACAGGACAAGTGCTGTATACTTAATAAATTGTGGTCATGCATTGTTTGTTTCCAGACCTTGCAATCATCTAATGAAAAGTACAGTATTTTGTTCACAGATAACAATTACTTTTTTCCCCTCCGACTTAAGGTACTGGTGTTGTCTTTTTTATTTAGCTCAAGATTGTAATGCTAATTTTACCATATATATATA
>NW_013952557.1:289098-291364 GCF_001266775.1 Austrofundulus limnaeus | reverse complement strand
CCTCTAGTAATATATTTACTGAGAAAAATGGTGACGTGTTCAATACTTATTTTACCCGCTATATTTCCACCTGCTAGCTTGATTAAATAAGTGAAAATTGACACTTCCAAAGAAGAAACTGACCATAAAGTCAGTATTTTTAATTTCACAGCACCACATGTAAATCCCAGTGGCTCACGGAGTAAAAATAAACCCAGAGAGTGACGCAAGTCTCTGCCTGCACCTGACATTGAATTGAGTATTTTCAGTCGGAGGCTGTGCCATCTGCCAAGTTATTTAATCTCCAGCTGTGTGCAGCCCTGGGTACCCCCTGCACTTACTCTTCAGTGGGTGAAGTTCAGCTCCCACAATGAACCATCTTGAAAGACAACATAAAGACAGCATAAAGCAAACATCACTCTGGCTAGTCAATCAGCCTTTTCCACCCCCCCTCCATCCAATCAATTGAGTGCTCGCCTCAGAGAGGCCTGAAAATAGATTGAGGTTCGCTTTTGTGTGGCAACAGATGAGAGTGCACTTAACTACAGGGAGAAAATGGGCAGAATTTCCATCCTCGTCTCCGCAAATGTACATCAAGAGGGGTATATTCAGTTTTGGTAACGTCTGATGAGTCCAGCGTGCTTTTAGAGTCCATTCTCCCGGCCTTCGTCTTGTTTATTTCATCTCTCGTTGCTGCTCTCAGGAAATTACACGTGTGAATCACAAGTTACATTCGAAAACACTTAAATTAGAGATTCAAATGCAAATTGGATAACATAACCATGCCTGCAGTGTGTTGACGTGATGCTCCTTCAGACCATCAAATTCCCCCAAACTTTTCTTTATGAACTTGTTCCAACTGTTAAACAGTTTTTTAGTTTTTCTTTCCATTTATGTCTTATGTTCAGTGGTGAGCAGCGCTAATCCAAAAATTAGCTCCGCAATTTCTAAAACGCTTATGAAAATATTTAGGTCCGCAACTTCAAAAGCGCTTATGCTGTAGAAAAACTAGTGGAAGCTAAGTTTAAAGTGAAAGTTCAATTTGACACTTACAAGCTGGCAACAATTCATGTACAATACTGTAGATGTACAACACTGTCAACTAGTGGTGTATGAACTCTTTTACAGCTTAATCCTACAATAGCCGGTTGCTGGGGATGTGATTTCATGAAACAGACCTTTAGCTCCTGGCGTAAAAATTAAAGTTGTTAAGGATTGCTAGTTCGGTTGATTCTTTGTCTTTTTCTTTTGTTTGTTGTAGATTTTTCATTAAAGCATCAATAAAGTAATTTTAAAACTGTTTATTGGAAAACTGAAGTGATGCATTCTGGGTATGTGACAGATTTGATTTGTGACAGGAAACGAAAGCACAGAGTACAGGAAACTCTCTTCACTTCAAAATAAGAGCTTGGATTTTAAATTTTTCCATGTAGTTGCTCCAGTTGACCACTAGATGTCTGTCTTCATCAGCATAACATCTTTAAATAATTTCTGCGTTTCTAACCCTGTTGGCCGATTGCTTCGGCCAATTACGTCAAGTATTGAGCTCCAACGTTTAATATTTTTTCTTTAAAAAGGAGCTCCGATTGTAAAGTAAAATAAACCAATACATACAAAATTTTAGTATGGATTACAAACGTTAACTGTTTTTGCTGGGACAGGAAGTTCTAAACATTGCCTTCTTGCTACGTAAGCAGACACAAAGCATTGTGGGAAATGAGAACTGTGACCAAAAGCAACAGCCAGCAAAGATGTGTACATTCCTAATAAGTGTGTTTATCTGGGAGGGGTGTTGTATAGATCACGTGTTGTGATTCATTGACAGTCATACCTTCTGCTGTTCAAGATAATGATGACTGGTAGATAATTAGTTATTAGCGGTACTGCATTTTAATTATAAAAAGCACTAACTCGCTTATGAATTATAAAAATAAATAAGATCGCTAAAGTGCGAACAAAATATTTAGGTTCGCAATTAGCGGATTTGCGCTTTAGCTGACTGGTGCCCATCACTGTGTACAAAGGACTTCAGTCCACATTCAAGAGATGTTTCATCTTATTGGATTACTAAAACTGTTGGTCTTCCTACCGTACAGGTATTTCGAAGAATTCTATATTTTTCGAAAATGCTGCTGCAGGATATACCTGACTTTAACTTGTTGCTGTTTCTCCCTTCTGTTAAAGACAAACAATGGCTTTGTTCTGGTGCTGTTTCTAGGCGTCTGTTAATTGTTCTCATGTTATTTATCTCTGGTGATGTTCATCCTAATCCTGGGCCAGCTAAATC
>NW_013952557.1:287293-288504 GCF_001266775.1 Austrofundulus limnaeus | reverse complement strand
AAATCTAACTGTTTAAAAATAGATAGTAAAACACCTCTGCAAACTGAAGTTTCCCCCTTTTGAAATAACATTGATCTTCAAACCCACACAAGATTCATGTTGTTTGATTCTCCTGCCTGGTACCGTGTTTGAAGGAAGATTCCATCCATTTTGATAACACTGCRATCACATTGTGCAAATGGTTGTACGTACAGTAGTATAGATAGCTTGCATTCAGGTACTCTTGAAAACAGAAACACTGAAGATTTGGGTTCAATCACAACTGACTTTATTATGAAAAGAGCAAAATGTTTCAAATAATACAAAACCAACAATTTTTAGTTTCACAGAGTTGTTCTCATACCAGTTTGTCCCATACATCTCTATTTTTTTTATTTTATTCTTTATTTCTAAGTGACATACTGTAACAACAGATGCATGCTTTTGCAGCACATCTCTGCAAAATGTATGTTAAAGTCCTGAAGAAAACAAAGTCACATTAAGCTACTCCTCTAGCATTCTGCTGTATTTGACAAGTAAGGTGATCAGGTCAAACTGATTTACTTTCGGCCTCAGCTTTAAGAAGTCGAGAAGAAAAAAGCTGTTCTTTGAATTGTGAACGATATTACTGTTATAGTACAAAATAAAAGTGTGGCACTTTCTAAGTTCACTGATGGCTGTCTTGAGGATTAGCCACATCAGTAAACCTTAATGCCAAACAGGTAAAGCTCAACACCGTGAAATAGGATTGTAAAAGATAAAAACTGTGCAACAGTCACTTCATGGGAGTACAGTTTGTAGAAATATTACATYCGAGGCTTTCCTGTAAGTAAAAATTGCAAACAAGTTAAAGACATCAGTTTTCTGAGATATATCTTTTTTTGTAGTTATGTACATTTTCTTTGACTTTGTGAGTAAAAAGCAGAAAAGAGATCCATCACAGTTCACAGTTTTCTTGTTTGTTGCTTTTCTTTTCTGTGTTATAGGTTTTTAGTACCACTGCACAATAAGGCTCCCCATATAAATTATACATATTGGTTATTAATTCATCTGTAAACACTTTATAAATCATTAATAAGTGTTGATTATGCATTAATTAAGGACAAGAAAGAGACACAACTGTCTGATTTATTGCCAAATAATGAGCCAAATCTGTTCATGTACATGTTATATCTAAAGGTATATTAAGCATTTCAGACCAGGTTTCTACCTTGCAAACACAATAATGTATT
>NW_013952557.1:286306-286739 GCF_001266775.1 Austrofundulus limnaeus | reverse complement strand
CATATTGACCAGGTAGTGGTTTTATGCCTCATTAACCAGATAGTGGTTTTATGCCTCATATTGACCAGGTAGTGGTTTTATGTCTCATATTGACCAGATAGTGGTTTTATGCCTCATGTTAACCAGATAGTGGTTTTTGCCTCATATTGACCAGAGAGTGGTTTTATGCCTCATATTGACCAGATAGTGGTTTTATGCCTCATATTGACCAGAGAGTGGTTTTATGCCTCATATTGACCAGATAGTGGTTTTATGTCTCATATTGACCAGATAGTGGTTTTATGCCTCATATTGACCAGATAGTGGTTTTATGTCTCATATTGACCAGATAGTGGTTTTATGCATCATTAACCAGATAGTGGTTTTATGTCTCATATTGACCAGATAGTGGTTTTATGCATCATTAACCAGATAGTGGTTTTATGCCTCATGT
>NW_013952557.1:284862-285681 GCF_001266775.1 Austrofundulus limnaeus | reverse complement strand
AAATATTTTTTTCTTTTGCCATCTGCCGTGTGAATGCTGGAGAACACAGACTATCATCTATCCACAGCAACTTATTAGAAAAGGATATGGATATTATTTTCATTGCACAAAGTCATTCTCCTGCCTGATCAATTAGAAAAGTCACCTTCATGACAAATTAAGGCACTTTACACACCGCTTTGAATCAATAAGAGGAAAACTGGTTAGAGAGGAATGTCAGTGGACACATCCAGCGTATCTGTCGCCTTTTCCCTAGCTTGTAATTGGAAGTGTGGGCTAATTAAAATAGAGTTCCCAGGCAGGCAATGACAGCCGCTGCTGCTCTGATTTTCCTCCTCAAATGTTCAATGAAGAGGAAGGGGTTTAAGAGCCATAAGGAATGACATAAAGCTAGCTATTCACACATAATTGCTCACCCAGGGAGGATGCAGGGAGGCTGGTGGCCCGACAAACGCTTGCAGGCGTCCGTTCCTGTCAGGATGATGAAGCTCTCCAGTGCCCCTAGGCCCCTGCACCCAGACCTACCCAAACGGGGTGCCAATTTTAACTTTTTAAATCCAAAATTGATGGAATATGAGCTGGCTTTAGCTTCAGAAAGAGCATTAGTTTAATTACTTTTTCATAGGATCTTAACTGAGGTTTGCCCCAAGAACGCTCTGGGTTTCATTTTAGAGCCAAAATATCTGAGGGCCTCTGGAGAAGTTTGCTTCTGTTTGAAACTACCATCTAGTACTGAGACTCATCATTTAAAGGGGCAATATCATGTAAAATCTAATTTTTGAGTTTTATATCATGTTATAATGTTATACTCTCATAAAA
>NW_013952557.1:281937-282559 GCF_001266775.1 Austrofundulus limnaeus | reverse complement strand
ACTATTAGCTCTACACAAAAAAGAAAAAAATGTAATTCATTTTATTTAGCTTTTAATTTTTGGTTGCTGACAGTATATATACCACCGTCCCTTTAAGTCATTATGGATCTGATTACAAGACCAATTCATGCTCCCTTTTCAGAGTTCTCTGACATCCGTGTCACCAGAAGAGCCCCGCTCACCCACAGGGTGCATTAAAATTAGAAAACAGACAGGAAGATGGACTAGCCGGGCCCAGAAATAACCACTGACGACATGGATTCACACTTAGTTAAAGAGGAAGCTGGCTACATTTTCTCTGGAGTGTGGGGGTAGAACAGAGAGCCTATTAGGGTTTGAGGAACATTGAAGCTGTTAGATAAATCAAATCTGACCAGGGTGGCACTTAAATAAGGTGACAAATGACCCTCTGTGACAGACAGTGAAGTATTTTAATCTCCTTTAATTAATTTACTCAGGATCTGAGTGCAGCCTTTGGAAATCTTCCATTGTTCTTACTGCAGTCAACTCACCTGACAATATAAACTATTCAAATGTGAAAAAGAAATGGCAATATATACCGTATTTATTCAAGTACAATACGTAAAATTAATTCCATAAAATCATCCATAAAGTGTGTGTG
>NW_013952557.1:275822-277536 GCF_001266775.1 Austrofundulus limnaeus | reverse complement strand
TATACATGAATAAATACTGTAGTTTATAAACTAAAAAATCCTAACAAATATGTATTGGGTTGCGTAATTTTTGAACAAAGTTTTCTGAGGTCATGTAATAAACACTGGCCCGTCCATGAGAGGTGATGCCAGCGGCCCAGCATGTCCTGACATGATTAAAGAAAAGCCCTCACAGAAACATCTGTTTGGCCGGGAGCCATGTTGTCGCCCAGATGAGGTCAGAAGGATTCTCATGAGATAAGCATCTGGGCTCTTCATTTGGAAATCTCAGCCACTTCTTTGCTTCTTCTCTCGCTTCAACTCATTTTGTCTTTCACATCTGTTCTCTTTCATCCATTTCCCCAGATGTGATGTTTTATGAGGGTCTATTTTTATCGTTCATCTCTTGTTAAGTCGTTATTGTTAAAGCTGCAGTTAATACAGACAGTTTAATCAACTCTGAGTGCTGAGATTTATAAGGAAAGCAAGGCAGATGACGACTTACAGAGCTAATCTTCATGTTTACAGAGGTATTCAGGGACCACAAACAGCAAAATTTATCCTTTTTTCCCTTAAATAAGAAAAAATAATTCAAATGTGGCCAATTTCAGGAGCAATCATTAATTTGGATATTTTATTATGCATCAATCTTTGACTCCACAAAAATAAAATAATAATATTCCTCCAAGATTAATGTTGGGATGATGTACGGCGCTACATGACTGATGAGCTCATTAACTTATCTTTCAAATGGGAGCACAAATGTAGATAGTGTTTATCAGAGAAAAAAATTAAGTATGATGCAGGTTGTTGAACAAAACAGACAGAAAGGAAAGAAGAGACAGAATATTAAAAAAGAAGCTTAAGATTTGCATGGTTGGTAATTGTATTAGATAATATATATTAAATTTGAACTGACTGTCTATGTTATAAATTAAAGTTAAAATAGAGCCTAAAAACAATAATATCAACACCTTTTTGCTGAAGGCTTTTTTTAAAGGCCCATATTTATTGGTCCACATGACATCACCTGTGTTTGACACTCATGTTCCTCACACTCACATAACAACAGTGAGACCCTTGTCACACAACCAGCAGCATTCAGCTGTCTGACAGCATAAATGCAAAGCCACACCTTGACAGGTGGTCTTAACAAGGGTGACAGTGGTGACTGCAATAATTTGACATACAGACACATTTTATTCCTGCTCTGCACCGTGAGGGGAACGAGAAGACCCATGGTCCTAATGCATGAAATCTGCACTATTTTTGCCAACAACCAAAGATAAGGCAATAATGTTTTTTATTATTATTATTTTTTGCACAGGTAAATGTGTGTGTGTGTTCATTATCTGTAATGTAGAGGTATAAAATAACTTGACAGTAAATAACTATGGTAAAAATGAATTTCAGTGGTAAGAAAAGTACTCGAGTAAAAGTTCAACTGCCCAAAACTGGCCAGGAAATTAAAAGTACTTTTGCACACACTCTAAAAAATAAAGTGTTGAATTCATGTAACCAAGTTATGTCAGCTGGTTCCAACACACCAAGTCCAGTAGAGTAATTTACACATTTTCATTTAAAGAACATGTTTAAATTGCTCAGTTTGCTGAACTCGGTTTGGTGGAACCAGTTCACATAACTCGGCTGAGTAAATTCAACACTGCATTTTTTTGGAGTGCATGAACAAATCCTTTCAGGATGAGTTATTATCTTATTTAAATTTGTAATGTGT
>NW_013952557.1:268875-274822 GCF_001266775.1 Austrofundulus limnaeus | reverse complement strand
GGACAGGCCTGACGAGAGGACAGGAACTCTGTCACAAACTGAAGTATGACTGTTTAATGATGTGATTGTGATGCTGTAATTCTGAGTGTTTTATGTGCTGCAGAACAGGAACCTGCTGTAAAACAGCAATTATGCTGAGTCAGGCTTGATTTTTAATAATCTTTTCCTGTTAAATAAATAAAACAACTCAAATCAAGATGCAGGACTACTTTTTTTCTTTTTTTTCACATCATGTCGCCTGCTTGGATCTGTTACTATCCCGCTCTGAGGCACGAAGGAGTGTCACAGGTAAGCTTGCTTCAACTGCTTTTCGTGGTCTCATTCCCGGACTCAGGCATTTTGTGAATAAAGCCGATATTTCCGTTAAAATACATAAGTAAAAATATTTATCCGAGTATAGTACCACCCCCCAACTTTATGGATGATTTTATGGATTTAATTTTACGTATTATACTTGAATAAATACTGTATATATATAAACCACCTGAAACCTGGCTAGTGTCATTTCAATATTTACCCTTGATTCGGCTCCTTAGCTGCTAAATGTTCCAATAATTTCAGCAGCTTACTAACAAGAGCTGCAGTGATGTGATGGACAGTGTGCATACAGCAGGCCTGCTGCTGCTGCTGGAGTTTGGGTTGAGAGTAGTATTACAGTAAACCTGCTTTAAAACACAACAAATTTGCTTTAGAGCACTGAAAAGCTGGAAGCAGCTGTCAGGCGATAATTTTGATGTGTTAGATGACAGTGTACACATACTTAACTGGGATATTTATCTATATCCTTTTATTTTTCATGGACACATTAAAGCAGGTAATATTTAATCTAAACGTACATGTTTAATGCAATATAAACAGAGTTTTTCTTCCCCCAATCATTCTATTCTGTTATGAAACGTTTTGTGGAGCAGACTGGAAGCCACAGCGACAGACTGAGACTCCAGCTTTAGGCGTGGCAAATATTCAGGATTAGGATCAGCACTCGCATGCCCGTTAAGAATGATTGCGTTCAGGAAAGGCGCTTTGGTTTATTGAACACGGGGATTTATCTGATCTTCTCAGGCAGCTCAGATCGTTTAATGTAGCCTGGCTCCCTCCCCTCAAATGAATTCCTGTGATTAGACATGGCACAACCTCGCCTCTCGACTCCAATAAAGAAGAAGTGAGAGACAGAGGTTTACATAAGTCAAAATTGTATTGTGCTATATTTTATTGTTGAGAATGAAAGGGATGAGCAAGTTGACTATAGGAACTCACTTTAACATGTTTTTTTTTCTTTTAAAGCAGTAAATTTTTCTACTAAACATTTACACAAATCTTTTGTAATCATCAGGTTGTGCAGTGATTCTCAGCATCTTTATTGCATCTTGATAACATAGTGGAAAACACCACACTAAAAAGGCAAAGGCATATTCTTTATTAGGGTGTAAATCTTTTGTTTATGCTTCTGTCACCCCAATCTTAGCATGATCATATCTCTCCCCTGTCACGAGGAGATAAAACATGCTGCCTTCAAAACGTCACACAGTGGAACCCGTTTGCGAACGACAACCAGTGATCTCGACACCATCTGCCTCTCTGAACCCAGGGGTCTCCATTGTTACTGGACAGTACAAGCTTTTAATAAAGACTCTTCCTAATGAGGATTCAAACAGCTCTCTCCCCTCTAATCCGGTTTTCAAGGCCATTAGTCTAATCTTTGATCTGCTGCACCAGCCTTCTATCACTGCTCTCTGTTTGAAATGAACACAAAGATCCACGACTTTCTTCCTTTTTTTTAATGGAGGCTCGTGTTCGGACCACGCTTTGTTTCCGGAGTTTGATCATAGAAAAACATTAAGTTGAAAGGCCCTGAAAAGTAAACCCCTTTGTTGTTGGCTGAGAGAATCTGATGAGTGCACTGCTGTCTGTGACACCACCAACTTGTTAGCCTCGCACAAAACACTGTCATTACTGGTGAAGCCAAACTCAAATTTCGTGTTCCTGGAGCTCAACTGTTGAGCTTTTCTGAATATTTATTTTTATGTAATTATTTATTTATTGTTAGGAAAAAGGTTGGAAAACGAAAGTTGGTGTTTCTGACAACTGTTGCTATGGTGAGCATCTGTGCCTGCTTGTGTCTGCTGGGAAGGAAAAATATATATAAAAAAACTGAAAACAGACTGCAGCTTAATTACTTTACAAAAAAAGGGGGGCAGTCCTGTATAAAGATATTGAGATTACTTTTTTTATTATTTTTTTTGTTTTGCATGCATTTATTTTTCTTCCTCCAGGAAAATCCCCTGACTTACACAAGACAAAGAGGATATGTAATCTTTCCAGAGAGTTCTGGGTCGGCCTCATGACCTCTTACAGTAGGGTGCAGCTGGAAAACCTCCAGAGGGCGACACCCAGGAGAGATCCTAATAAGAACGCCTTTCAATGCAGAGGAGCAGCAGCTTCTGTTTGGGATCTTGCTCTTTCAGTCACTATCTTTATTTCTAAAGTTAAACATTTTTAAGCTTTTCATAAAATATCAAATACATGATTTGAGTAACACATGTTTTATTCTTAACAACTGTAGTGTCTAAGAGTGGGGGCCTCTTCTCCGGAATGCACAGATGTGTTATGCCTCTCTTAGTTCTCCAGCTCCAGAGCTCGGCACATACAGTATTACCATATTAGGAAAAGGAATGCTTAAGATATACCGTGACAAAATTTATGATGCCTCTGTTGAACTACACTGTGCAACCTGTAAAGAGGCTTGTACACCCCTACCCTTCGCCTTCGTTCTTCATCTTTCTTACTTGGTGAATCATTTGGCTTGAAGGCCACAATTTGGTTTTTGGCTGTAAATCTCCTGGACTGCAAAATAAAAATTCTTGCTGTTCAACCAGCCTGTTTCAGAGTTTCTCTCTTCATTGAGCAGCAGAAGTTTCCGCATAACCAGAAGACGTGGTTTTTACATATCACAATAAAATGTAAAATCTTCACAGAGACATTTTTTTTTTCAATTTGCTTGTCAGAAATCTGAATCTAAATCAATTTATGACTTAAAATTTTTAGGCTTCAATTGTAATGGTTCAACCATTGTGAGCTAACAGATATGTAATACAGATACATAACTAGATACCACATACTGGTTGCATATGTGAGGCTCATTGTTGGGCCCGATGGATAGCCCTTCATCAGAGATAAGCAAAAAAATAAAAACAAAWTTTGAAGCTCCTCCTCAAATAGTTTTTCAGTTTTAAGCAGCAAAGCAACAAACCTAAGAAAGACATGGCAGGAACAAGTAAAGGCTGAAAAACTAGATACTGCACGCCAGTAGCATATATGACCCCTGCATGTACGCAAAGCACAAATCCACAAAAAGTCACCAGAAAAGATTTATTGTTTTGGGTGGGGGTGGGGGGTAAAGCGCTCATTGGTAGGCCCGATGGATAGCCCTTCATCAGAGGTAAACAACAAAAAAATCTGAAGCTCCTATGTTGAATAGTTTTTGAATTATAAGCATTTTTGTCTGTCCAGACACCCCCTTTTTAAGTGGAGCCCCCCTCCTCAAATATGGGGTCTATTGTAAAACTGTTGGCTGGCTCATTGTAGGTCCGGCCAAATTTCATATTGATCGGCGCAGCTGGCCTCTGTTTCAGTGCTATTATTGACCAAAAATCACAGAAAAAAGACAAAAAAATTGAATGAATAAAAAGAAACAGTACTAAAACAATATGACCCGCTTCACATGCGGTCGTCATAATAAAGCATCTTAGACTGGATTCTAACAACTATCATCCACAAAAACAAAAAACAAACAAACAAACAAAAAATGTATTGGTTATACTTGCCATTAGGTCACATGTGCCTCACTGACTAAAGCCTGGGTTCTTGGGTTAACAATGGGCTGAACAAAATTAGCCCCAATGAGCAGCAAACTGAGGGGGCGGGACCAGATGTCTATCAATCATTCTGTACATTAAATAAACAGGGCTGTGAAAAATTTGTCTTTTAGAAAAACTCTGGGATTTTCTCCAGACTCTTTGGCACCAGTTTGTTGTGAGATTCACAAAATGATGGAACTCTCTGTGCATTGCTGCCCAAATCAAATTCTGGAAGTGGTCATTCAACTAGATCTGTTACAAAAGGACAACTGATAWTACCAACTTTTAAAAACTGTTACGGCCAGAGGTCTTTCTTCTATGTTTATACTAAAGCATGGAATGACATTCCTCAAAACATAAAGTCCATTTCAAAACTACAGCCCTTTAAGAAGAATGTTGTCTGCCATTTGCTGGACACTTTATGTTGTGCTCATATTTAGATGTCCTATTTTGCAAATGCTGCCTTTTTGAAATTTGGTATGCTTGTTTGTCTTTGTGTCTATGGTGTATAATGATGTGATTGTGATGCTGTATTTCTGAATGTTTTATGTGCTTCAGAATAGGAACCTGCTGTAAAACAGCAATTATGCTGAGTCAGGCTTGATTTTTAATAATCTTTCCTGTTAAATAAATAAATCAAAATCAAATCAAATGTGATGCAACATTCTTTATTTCTGTTTATTAGGTATATTGACCTTTTTTATATTAACACCAAAGAGGGCTTAGCCCTGATAGCCCACTTATACCAGCCGTCCATGAATGGTTCTAATTATTTTTAAAAAGCTGTATTTTTCATTTGAATGAACTCACTCATTAAACATGTCAAAGCACAAACCCAGTTCAACAACAAATTGATAATATGTGTCCCTGTAAATGTAATTAAAWGTTGTAATATAAAAAAAAGTTCCTGAGAATGATTTGTTTCAATCATGCTGAAAAAAATCATCACAAAGCCAACCTTCAGTGCAGGAATGAGGACAGAAATATGTGAAAACGGACCAGCATTCCCAGTCATACCTTGTGCTTTTATCCCCTAACAAGACAATCTCCACTATGCCTCTATGGTTATTATGAGACAGATTTAAAGGTGAATGTTTTGTGTGCGAGGTATCCACGATACGCCTGAGAGCAATCTCATTGTCTTGCTTGGCTAGCATGAGTGCTGAGCTAACACCAGAGCTGTAATCTATCACCACAGAGATTGCACTTGTTCCAGCATTGTTTTACAAGCTGCTGAGGACCAGGGCAGATAAGCTTTATCCTGCCCTCACTTTCTCTGTGAGTCTTTGAAATCCATCTGTCAATAAGACAGAAACTGTGTGGAAAGGAGCCCCGTGTCTTGATTTGACTGCCAGTCTTGCTCATAGGTTTAGTGCCAAACCATTTCAAGTAAACATTTTTGACTTGTTTGCTTTTACCTCTGGACATTAATTTTGTGGTTTGGACCAGGGTTGGGAAATGTTGGCAAAAATTGTTATTGTGTTTGTAAAAATAATTCTGGTATTTAGCCAGTAAAGATTAATATGACCATTAATCCCCTGGAGTCCCTGGATGGCTGCAGGCTCTAGTCTCATGACCAATTTAAATCACTCTTGTGGGAAAGATTTGTTCTATGTTTTTTTTTCTTCTTTTAATTTTTCAACCTTTATTTTACCAGGCAAACACAAGAAAAACTTCTTATTTACAATGTCAGCCTGGCAGGTACCAGAGATACCCATACGAAAAAGGTGAAAGAGAAACAAAACATCAAGCAAACAACATATCCAAGTCACGTAGAGAACATATCAGATAAAATATAAGATATACAAAATAAATAAAGACAAAACATATAGCGTGAAAAAAAACGGTGCAAAGCATACTCAGTGTCATAAAAAAATGCCTAGCATTGACAGGTCATTAGCTGCGTTTCCATTGCAAATGTGCGCAAAACTTTGTCGATATTCTGTTAATGTCGAAAAACACAGTTTCGCAACTGCTGTGTTTCTATTAAGTAAGAAATGCTTTTAAAGTCATGTGTGAATATGTTTGTTCTCGCGATAAGTCATTACAAACAAGGCGGGGATGGATGTAAACACATAGCATGTTGCTAC
>NW_013952557.1:263129-267875 GCF_001266775.1 Austrofundulus limnaeus | reverse complement strand
ATACTATATAACATTTTAGACACATTCTAGACAGTTTATCAGCTAAAAAAATGTAATTTTGGGGTAAGTTACTCTTTAATTTCTCCTCCTTTCCCGACTCCACCCCAGTAATCCTGGATTTTAATTTGGAAAGAAAGCAGCAGTCTGACCAGACAAGAAGCATCAATTAAAAGGTTTGTTTCTCAGAGATGGAGCTGGCAGAGGCTTTGAAAAGTCTCGTCTGAAGTTCCAAAGCGGTGGACTGAAGGTTGATGGGAGCAAAGATTTGCAGGTTTAGGCCAAGGGTCAGACAACATAAAAATTAGTAACAGATGAATCCGAGCTTTGTGAATAGTAATGTTTCAGCCTGAAAGTAAAGAAAGAAAATGGCCACGGCCCTTTAAAGTGGATGTTTTTTTTCTTTCTTCTTTCAAGGAGCTTCATTGGACCTCTGAGCTCAGTGTGTCGTTTCTTAAAAAGGCCAGTTCGGAGTTGTCAACATTTTCCTTTTAACTTGGGTGCTTGCAGGCAGGCAGGCAAGCAATTTCTTTTACTCTGGAAAACAGCTTGTCCAGTCCACTGGAGAGTGTTTCTGTTGTATTATAAATGTTTCTTTGAGGAGAGACATGAGCCTTCTAAAGTGCAAATGCTATTTGCAGAGTGTCTGTCCACTCATGTGCACACATACATGGAGTTATGGGTTCAGCACTATAAGGGTATAAATTTTAATTGATATTTCTGAATAATACATAGAAACGCAGCTCTTTGGGTGTTTTTATTTTTCAAATTTGCAAAATTATAAAAAAGGAAGGAAAATATAAAGACAACAGGAAAAATATGAAGCTTATTCAATCATCAACCAGTGTTAGCATAAAAATACAGAAAAAGTCACAAATTATTTGGAAAATCTGTGTTTTAAACAAGGAATTTACTCTTGAGTTTACACTTTTTTCTCAGGCAAAGAGACTGAACAGCTTACTGCATTATATACTATAAATCTATTAAAATGTCACTATTCTATTATTTTATTGTTTACTAAAAAGAAAAGGGAGGATTTGGTAATGGAAGCAAGTAAACAAGCTGAAAGTGATCAAGTTGAAACACTGAAACATTTCTGAGGTACACCAAGAAGAACGTTTTAGACAGATAAATAAATATTATAAATCAGCATCCGCATTTTCAGACTCATAATCATTAAAAATGGAGGACATACAATCACTTCATCTACCATCTGTGATAATCTTTTTTATAGTTCAAATAATAAACTACACAGCGAACTGTAGCTTATTCATGGCAGAGTTTTAGACTAAAATCATGTGAAGAGAAGAATTGAGTTTAAGTTGTTTTTGTTAAACCTTGAAAAGAATGTTTTGAACAACCTCATGCAGTCTGATCTGTTTGCTCAGAAAATGTGTTGAGGATGAGACGTACCCCAATTTACACTACATGTGGTTCCACTCCGCTCTGGTCCKGTCCGACCTCCGCCACAAATWCACAACCATTATAATCAGAGATTATTCACACTGGCTCCACACGACCGTCGCACCAACAGGAAAAGGAGCAAGGACATCTGTATTTTAAAAATAATTCACAAAAGACAGACTAATTTTGTCGAAATCACAGCTATATTAATAAATATGTGGATTATGTACACACAAATGCTGTCAAAATTTATTGATCTGTTTGGGAAGCAGGTGGCAACATGTAGAGTGCCGCGTATGCATACACACAATACTTGTGGATTTTATTTTGAAATCAGACATTCAAAATAACGACAGCGGTGCAGTTTCAGCTGTGTTTGGAGTCCGTCTTCCACAGATTTAATTATTTTACTCGGACTTCTGCATTTAACACTGGATTTATCACACAATCTGGCATTTCCTACACACTCTCCTTGGACTTCCTCGGTGCTTCACACCGGAGCGGACCGGACTGGAGCAGACGCTGTATAAATTGCGGTGCAAATGAATGGTGGTGAACTGTGCAGCAGAGCAGAGCAGACCTGCATGTAGTGTATATTAGGGGTTAGCTACTTCCACACCACAGTTGATCTCAATATCTGCAACAGTACCAGAATTAAAGTCATTTTTGCGAAATTTGCTCTGCAGGTTTATGAAATATCTAGATAACTACGGAGCCCACGAGGAGACATGGGGAGATTTTTTTATTTTGCGTTCCCACGCAATRGTATTGCGTTACATCACAGTACTTTTGCGTTACCTCGCAAAATTGTTTTGCATTCCCACGCAAAAGGTTGTTTTGTATACCAACTGAATTAAATCTGACTTTTATTTTGAAATATCCGGTTACCAAAACAGGATGTGTCGCCACAAGTTTGTGAAATTGACATTGATGTTGCGTGGCTGCACTGTGTTAAAATATCGGTATATGACATACTTCCATGTGTGGCTGTGTGATATTATCATTCTGAAGCTGAATTAAAGCAGTAGGCTAACTCGCTAATGGTAAACGTGATTGTGTTAAAAAACCAGCAGGCACAACAGTGATAAACGACTTTTGCRAGGTAACGCAAAAGGTATTGTGAGGTAACGTAATACTATTGCGTGGGAACGCAAAAGAAATTAAATCTCCCATGTCCCCCACGGGCTCCGTAGATAACACAGACACACACAAACATGAAAAAATAAATAAATAAACAAACATTATTGCCTTTTTACTCATTTTGGGTGACAATAAAATATATGTCTGCAAATAAAGATTTATCCTTCAACTGGGAATAACATAAAAGTTCAGAATAAACAGTATCTGCTCTTGGTCTTACCAGTTTGTAACCCTCAATGCCCCTATTCATCTCAACAAAAACTACCGGAGACATACAGTATATCTGCACAACTTTTTTTTTTTGCAGCATTTTCATTTAACTCCTTGCTTCGCCTCCGTCCTGCTGAAGTGTCAGTAATTCATGATAAGCTGGCAATGTTGTTATTGCCTGCAGGGGGATTGTAATAAAAACAAAATATTAGGTGACACTGTTGTTGCCCGTTGAAAACAGTGTATTGACGAGAGTAGGTAATTCCAAGTGTGTTGTTTTTAGTTGTTACCATGCAATATTGAACAGTGAGAGGGGAAAACTGAGAACTGACCTGCAGCTAGTCTGTTTGTGTAGAAATCTTTGATGTGATTCGAACAATATATTTGCGGCACGTCGTGCATGCAAAACCGTTTCTCTCCTGTTTTCATTTTTCAGAGTATTAAGTAGTAGTAAGAGTAACAGTGTAACTTTTTTTATCTACATTTTTACAAAGATAATAAATCCAATAAGCATCTCAGCATCTCCCTGTGCTGAATGTAAAATTTATCGAGATGTAGCAGAGTAATGTACTCTGCCGTGGTTCAGTACAAATCCAATCAGGGAACAAGACAACTGTACATAATACACCTTTGAAGGCAGGAGTGCTTATGAGCTGCTCTGCTTTAAATTACAGCCTGAACCAAGGTACCCGCCATTCACGGGGAACTCAATCACGGCATCGGTGTACCTCTGCAAGGGATTTCGCTCTCCCCACGACTGCAGACGGATTTCATCTGAATCAATAACGCTGTAATTATGGCTTCCATAGATTCCCGGCACCTCTATTCATCAGTGGAATCTGACATGTGTTCCCCTAAACCTGTCAGGGGTCTCGATTTGCAGGAAAACATCTGCTGGCAGAGGGAGGGACCCGGCCTCAGACTGTTTGGATGCCAGTTAATCTGCAGGCCTTCATTATGATGAGTCACTTAGAGGRTTGTTTAATCAAACCGGAAATTACAGCCTGGCTCCGCTCCAAGCACAACGYTGTATGCACAATCATCGGGCCAAGAGAGATTATTTTGCAAGAGATTATTTTGTGAAACAGCCATAATCCACAGAAGACCTTCTATTTTTTCAGCTATGTTGTTTATCTTTGCATGTGATAATGCTATTGCAAATGAAAGTCAGCCTTTAAATCCATGTGTTCTGTTCTACGTTTCCTTTTTCTGTGCTTATTTTTTAACCACATGAAAACCGTACTGTCCATTAGGATTTGTATGACTTTGTTGAAAAAAGGTCAACTAAAATGAAGTTGAGCGTTCCTCGGGGAAATTTAAAATAACCTACCACTTTTCATAACGGAGTTGTGGTTAGTTTAGTCAAACCTGAAAACGGATGTTTATGGGTGATTTCATATATTATTGCAGGAGGCAGTGGTGGGCACCAGTCCGCTAAAGCGCAARTCCGCTAATTGCGGACCTAAATATTTCGTTTGCGCTTTAGCGGTCTTACTAAATTTTAAAATTAATAAGCAGATTTGCGCTGTCTAAAATTAAAATGCAGTACCGCTAATAACTAATTATCTACCAGTCATCATTATGTTGAACAGCAGAAGGTATGGCTGTCAATGAATCAGAACTCGTGGTCTATCCCAGTGGTTCCCAAACTTTTTGTCTTCTGACCCACAAAATATCCATGGCAAAAACTTGTGACCCCAAATATTACTGGTCTGAGTACATGAACTTCGTTAATAGCTCTAAAAACACAGGCTTTTTGACAATCTAAACAGCTTATACACAAAAATAAATATTTATTTTTACTTATTTTGTGATTTTATAATAATTATAGGGAAATATTACATCATAAATTATTTTATTACCCTTTAAATTGATTTCTGGAGATCATCCAAGGTGCTTCATGACACATAATTGGGTCCCAAGCCCAACTTTGGGAACCAAAGTGCACTGGTTCCCAAACTTTTCAGCTTTTGACCCACAAAATAACAGTAGCAG
>NW_013952557.1:259710-261154 GCF_001266775.1 Austrofundulus limnaeus | reverse complement strand
TTTTACACCAGGAGCCAAAGTTCTATTTCAGGAAATCACATCCCCAGCAATCGGCGGTTATAGAATTAAGTTGTAAAAGAGTTCATACACCACTAGTTGGCAGTGTTGTGCATATATCGTACATGAATTGTTGCCAGCTAGTAAGGGTCAAATTGAACTTGCACTTTAAAATTAGCTAGCACTATTTTTCTATGGCATAAGCGGTTTTAAAGTTGTGKACCTAAATATTTTCATAAGTGCTTTAGAAATTGCGGAACTAACTTTTAGATTAGTGCTGCCCACCACTGGCAGGAGACTGTGACCCTCAGCTAGTAATCCTACTGCTCTGTCACACTATAATGTTTTAGACAAATAATGAAACGTTAGTCTAACAAGAAACATGTCTTAGGTGAAAATGGAATAAAGAAATCACTGGAATTTAGCTGATAATAATTAATATAACAATTAATCCCCTGAGGTCCCTGGACACCTGCATGCATTAGTCACATGACCAAATTCACTCTGGAGCGAAAGATTTGCTCTCCATAAAAATATGTTCCAAATTGTGTCAAAAGTACAGATTTCAGGCTTTACATCATTTTTGAATTGTGTTGATAGACCAAGTAAAACTGGATTTATGATAAATAAATGACTGAACTTTTTTTTAAATGTTTGACATTTTTGAAGAAGAGAGGAGCACTGAGCTGACTGACCGGGGAAATATCCAGTCAGATGCAGATGTGTGCAGAGTGCTCTACCTTTTATTTTATTTTATTTTATTTTTTTACCGTTTAGCCAAAAAAGACCACATGTGTCATGGGTATAAAAGCGCCTACAACTCCCACGATGTGTCATGACTACAAAGAAGGAGATTGAAATTGTAAAATGGTGGTTTAGAAGCAAATGACAGGCATTAAATTTGGCCTTGGGTCACTGAATTAAAAAGAGCCGAGACACATTTTGTTTCTGCTTGAGTCCCTGAATTTTGAATGCTTCATTTCTCATTCAAATTTATGTTTGGCAAGACTGAAAAAAAACGAATTGTTTACTCGAACAAAGATAATAACATTTGCTCCTCTTAGTCTTTTTAATGGGAAACAACAGCAGATTCATAGATTTAGTCTGGGAGCAGAATATTAATAATTAAAGGCCTAGACTTTTTGTTTAAGATCAGCTGAGATGAAGTTATTTTGTTCAAATGTTGAAAACAACAAAATATGTTATGTAACAATATATTATTCATAATCTAATGCTCAGATTTTAAACTCAGACTATATGCTGTGAATGACTCAACTAATGCATCACAATGAGCTCAGTGTTAGTTAATTGACCGAGTTATAATTATGACCCCCGCAAACGAAACGGGGGTCATATTGTTTTCATACTCAGATAGATAGATACTGTAGATAGATAGATAGATAGATAGATAGATAGATAGATAGATAGATAGATAGATAGATAGATA
>NW_013952557.1:250710-259592 GCF_001266775.1 Austrofundulus limnaeus | reverse complement strand
CGGTTTTATGATTGACCCCATATTTGAGTAGGGGGCTCCATCTAAAAAGGGGGTGTCTGGACATTCAAAAATGCTTATAACTCTAAAATTATTCAACACAGGAGCTTAATATTTTATTTATTTTTATTTGCCTAATGAAGGGCTATCCATTGGGCACACCAATGAGCCCCCCATACCCCCACGGACTCCCACCCAATCTAAAAAAGGGTGTGTCTGGACATTAAAAAATGCCTATAACTCAAAAATTATTGAGCTTCAGATTTATTTATTTAATTTTTTTAGTTCTGGTTAGGGACTATCCATCGGGCCCACCAATGAAGCCCCTCCACCCTCACCCCCTGGACGCCTCACCCAGAACAATAAATCTGTTCTGGTGAGTTGGGTTCTGGTGCACTGGTGGACATCTAGAAATGGATGAGTTTAGTCAGCTGAAGATGTTCATCCAGTGATGAATTCCAGCAACCTCCATTTCATATTTCTCTGGTGGCTCATGGGACATTTTACAAACAGAGACTAAAAAAATGCCTTTTGCATTTTGGCACCAAATGATATACTTAAAATTGTACATAAAAATACTTTCTCYTATTTGATCTCATTTTGCATCTCAGGTATTTCTCTGCCCATCTGAATTTGTACAGCGTTGGGTCTTTTTTTTAAATTCAGCCAGTAAAAAGGAAGCTGTAATATGAAAGGCAGGCAGCCTCTGCTGGTGGGTAGGGAGTGCCYGTGCTCCCTGGTAATAGCTTTGGACACAGCTGTGTGCATGGCTGACTCCTCGGCACTGCAGGGCCTTATCTCCACAGAGGAGATTAGGTTTTGTGGGGWTCCTGGCATTCTTCTATAGCCGAGGCAAGGCTTGTGAGCTGCTCCACTGCCCAGTAGCCACCGACAAATTGTCTAAGGGAATATTCCAATCTACTGTTTTATTGTTTTGTTTTGTTTGTTTGTTTGTTTTGCTGATGCTGAATAATAGTCTGAGATTGTAACCCAAAGTCTGTGTTTGCTGGAATAGAAAACACAACCAATTTTTTCTGTTTCTCCACCTACTGTGTTCACTTATAAAAAAAACGTGATGTAATAAAACATTAGAAACAAGCTCCATTTGTGTGTTTACTTCTAACAATCCATAAGTGGTTTAAACAGAAACAAACACCTTTATTACTATTTACTCTGAAACATAATGCCACTCATTTAATCCAAGAGTTTCTGCTCTGCCTGTGACACGAGAGCTGTCGAGCTGCTTGAATGTGAGAAGAAAAGCAGCACAAGGCAGCTCCTAAAAGACTGAAGGAAATTATAGGATAAATGGCAGCAACAATGTGTGGGACTTAAAAAGACTGAAACGTTCCTTTTTCTGCCTTTCTCTAACTGTACATTGAGATTTTTTGTTTTTTTTGAATCAAGCAGAATATTTCAGTTCCTTTAGACTTTAAAATTGAGCGTTGTCTCTTTGGGGAGTTTTTTTTTTAATCCTGACCCATTTCCAATCTTCATCATGTCTTCAGGATTGGCAGCTCCTGGAAATGAAGGATGCTGTTGCCTTTTTTAGTCAGACACGAGCCAGGTTTCCCTCTCTTCCTTATTTTTCTTTGTTTTTACTTGAATTTTTGTTGTTGTTTGTAAAAAGATATCTGAGAATAAATAACAAATCCAGGAATGCAAGACGGTGCTGGGTGCTCATCTTTCTTGGCGGAGTTAGATTGCTTTCATAACTCTTTCATGCCGCTTCCTCAGAACATTTACTCAAACTSCTTATCCAATTGAATAAACAAGTTATTTTTTCATAGATGTTTTTGGAGGTTGTTTTTTTWAATGACTGTAGAAGTATTTTGGAACCACACAGAGAAAAACGTGATGGTGACTAAAATCTGTTTAAACTCCATGATGAAGTCAAGCCTGAATTTAGGAATATTGATCTAAAAGAAGACCAAAAAAATAAATAAAAATAAAGCAAGAACAGGTAACCGGTATGAGGGTACCACTTTACAACAGGGGTTTATAGATAGGTTATTAATTCATCTGTAAACACTTTATAAATTATTAATAAGTGTTCATTATGCATTAATTAAGATCGAAAAGGAATCTACAGTGTCTTTTTTTCCAAATACTGAGCCAAATCTGTTAAACATTTCAGGTTAGTTTACTACCTTTTAAACACAATAATGATTAGGAAACACATATTTTAACATATACTATTGTACTGTATTACTGCACTATAAATATTCACACATATTAAAGTAATCCTTATTGTAAAGTCTAAAACTGTACACTATTTTGGATGGGGTGGGATTATAACATGACGTTTTTGACTTTTTTGATACATCATCATTGTTGACATTAGTTACATGTTTGAACCATGATTTCAAATATTTATAATCAACACTATGTTTTAAAAATGATGATTTTTCACATTAAAAACTCACTTTTGGCATTTATAAATGTTTGTCATTAATAAATTGTGTACTGTATTAACACTTTACGACAAGTCTCCCTTTGACAGTTGTGAATATTTATAATGCAGTAATGCAGTACAATATTAAAATATGTGTTTCTTATCATTATTGGGCTTACAATGTAGTAACAGTGTGAAATGTTTAATATATCCTCTTTAGATGTAATAAGTACATGAACAGATTTGTCTCATTATTTGGTTAGAAACCGAACAGTTTTGGCTATTTCACGTCCTTAAATATTGCATAATAATCATATTAATGATTTATTAAGTGTTTAAGGATTAATTAATAACCTATCTATAAACTCTTTATAAGTCATCTATGAGGGGAGCCTTATTGTAATGTTGTATGACTTTATGAAGACAAAGTGCTTGAAGAATTGTTGTCTTGATCTCTAATTTCCACGTTTCAGAAGACAAAATACTATAAAGCACAGGTCCTAACAATACATATATTTTTCTTTTTGAAAAAGGATCTGAGTGAAGAAAACAAATAAAAAGTTAAGGGCAAAGTAAAAGACGGAAATAAATAAATAAAGCAATCCTTTGTGAAAAGTCTTCCTTCCTTAGAACCACAGCCTCGCTGACCCAAAGACTGTGTTGGGCCCAGAGCACAGAAAGCCAGGTTTGTACTCTGGTCTGGACCAGACCCTCCCAGGGCATCTCTGGGGAGGCTGCMTTCACTGAAACTGCCCATCCTGAGCAGGACTACACAAGCATGGCAGAATAATTGGTCTGTTAGGGATCCTCAAACTTGAAAGACATTCTGTGGACATTCTGTAAGACTTAAAATAGCCTCGATAAACGAGTTGAACGTCAAATTAGTCCTTTTGTAATTACAAGAATCACAACACTGCCAGCTGCAGCTCTGTTTTGTCATGTTAAAAAGACATTTGTCATGACTCCCGCATGCAAAATGGGGGTCAAAATAAATGTCTTTAAAACCAGCGTACTGTTTTTTTTTGTTTTGTTGATATTTTTAAAAGATTTTTGTTCAACTGTAGCATGGAAAACGGCTGCACCGATCAACATAAAATATGGCAGGAATGTGTTTGACCTACACTGCCCCTGAAAAAGGGTTTTACCATAGACCCCACATTTGAGGAGGGGGCTTCATCTAAAATGGTGGTGTCTGAACATATTCAAAAACTATAAAAACCAACTTCAACACAAGAGCTTCGAATTTTTTATGGTGTAGCTCTGATGAAGGGCTATACATCGGGCCCACCAATGAGCATCCCCTATCCCCTCCGGACCCCCACCCAAAATTATAGATCTGTTCTGATGACCTCTGAGTTCTGGTGCATTGGTGCTTTGTGTAACTACTGTTACACAACTAACTGTTGAATTCAAACTCCAAAGTATATAATTGTATTTTCACACCTTCATATTTCAGTCAGTAAAACATCTCTGAATAAAGTTGATTTTCAGTTCAGGCCTCTCTAATGTCTTTTTTTCTTAATAAACACAGTTTTCAAAATTGAAACAATCATTCAAGTGGCAGAATTGATACACAACAGAGAATGAGGGGAACAAATATGTTACACAATTCAAGCTAACTTTATTCAAGAATAAATTAAAATAATTTGACTTACTTTAATTCTGATGCCAATAGGCTATCTGCCACGGTCATTAATTACGTATTTCTGGAAAAAYTCTTGCCACACTCCTCCCTTCCACTTTCTGCTTACTGCCCATGTTTTTAGCGTAAGCTCCTAGCATCTGTGTAGGGCTGCCACCATTAGTCAAATAATCGATGACTAATTTAATAATCTATTGTTCTTTACATTGTTTTTCTCCTCAAACTGCTTTGACAACTTCTACTGCCACATCTGCCTTTCTGTCCTTGACACACATGCACAGTAGTGGTAACTGGGGTAGGCCGTGGACGTCACAATTATACAGACAGGCTCTGGTATCATGGCTACCCAGCAACGGAGCTCAAAAGTGTGGGAACTTTTTCAGAATATGAAATAGAAACCTGTGCAATGCAATATCTGCAAGGCAGAACTTGTCCTCCACAACAATTACTTTTTAGTTAGCATATAGCTAAAATCTAACCATAGTTATACAATAGCAGCTGCATTCTGGCGCAATAAGCTGTATGTTTTATATTCAGTTAACGTATGATCTGATTAGTCGACTAATCGAAAAAATAATCGGTGATTAATCGATTATAAAAATAATTGTTTGTGGCAGCCCTACATCTGTGATCTACTGGTATAAAACGTGAGTTCTGTTGTGTGCTGTTGTGTCCACTAACCAGCAGGTACGATAAAGTAGTTAGTTTATCTCCATTTTCCTCTAGAGGAGGAAAGGTGACAGCTGTAGATCATAGCATTACAGGGAAGACTTTGCTTTAATATCTCACGCTCGCGTTTGTAATCAGCATTTCTATCCTGAGGATATTCAAGAGCATCAGAAATGAGAAGACGGAGGTTACAAAAGGTAAATGTACATTTATCCCCTTTTACTGCCAAGACTGAGAGAGGAAAGACCACCTCCAGAGGACAGCTAGGAGGAAGCTAACACAACAGCCTGTACAAAGGTAGGTGTGTGCGTGTGTGTTATACAGAGTATAAAATGTTTTTAGGCAACTTTGTCATGAGTTTTATGCAAAAGTAAAACCTTGTTAGAGTGTATATTACAGCGTAAACAAAAGCCGAGCGACGAGCACCCCGCCCAGCACAGAGAGCAGCAGAACCTCCTCCTGATTATCATTACGTTTTCAGTTCACCAATGTCGGGGAAAATGATCCAAACCATACAAGTAGCCCATCGATTTAAATCCCAGACTCTGYTCTTTCCAACAATATAAGTGTCACAGCTCTACGTGAAAAATTCACGGAACAAGAAGCCAAGGAAYAGCGAAAAAGGCTAAATTCTGGAACCATAAACATGAACGTCTTTCCTTTGTTTTTAGGGCTTTAATCCACTTTGGAGTGATTTTTTTCCACTTGGCTGGACMTGTACGTCTCCTGTGTTAATGTTGGTACATGTAATATGCTAAACATGTACTGTGGAGATCATTAAGAGTCGTTGGCGGGTGAAAAAATCTTTCGCTAACACTGTGTTGACTGTGAACCGGAAGTGATCGGAGTGGCATCAAGTGCTGGGCCGGATGTCCGTGGCATATAGATTATTAAGACAAAATAAACAATTAATGCTTATCTTTCAATAATTTTGCTTGAAGTACTTGTTGTAGATTTTGCTTATAGTAGTTTTTGGAGGCGCATTTTTGTGTTTTCAAATTCCAGTTGACGTTGGTGGCCACCCTGATTTAGGCTGTCTTCAAAAATATGAGACRTAGAAATACTGTCAGTAAGCACTGTTAGAATCTGTTTGGTGGCTCCTGAGATATTTTGCTAACAGACAAATGAACTCAYACAGTCAGACACAGGCAAAAACTTGAAAGATTAAATGGCTATGCTTAAAAGCTTGGTCCTTGGTCTGCCAGTAACAATTAGGTGACCTTCACGAGGAAGCAAAAAGTTAGATTCATTATCCACATAAAGTATGCAAATCCTCTCAAGACAGAAAGACATTCAAGATGCGAATACAATATTCTTGTATGAAATGTAATGACCTGTTTTAATTCCTTCTTTCAAGCAAAGTCATTTTCTCACCCTTTTTTGGAGGGAAAGTTGTTAAAAAAATCAGGTAATCCTGAGGTGTCTAATTTGTCTGAAGCCTTCACCTCCACTCAGCCATCATATGTCCTTTTGAAGAACCTAAAAACTGCTCAAAGGCTGCTGTAATAGCCTGGTAACTACAGACCTTTTTTTYCCTCATCAAAAGCCTCCGCATCGTATGGAATCCAACCTTTCGCGAGAAGCAAGAGAGCAGCAGGGAGTGGCGATGAGAGGAAACCAGACAGCTAGCTGAGGTTACACACAGAGACGGGATTTGAAAGGAAAGGCAAACCGAACTGCCGTTCCGCTGGGAGATTGCGGGAAGATGAAACGTTTTTTTTCTGTGAATGGCAGCTGTCGAAACTTTTTTGAGTATCGGCGAGGAAGAGTATGAATTGAACAGGAGGGRAAAAAGCAAAGGGAGCCATGACAATTTTAGCAAACATGAGTCTCTTTTACATATTTTTGATAGATGTKCTTTTTCTCTCTGTCTCTCTCACAAAGTAGGTTAAAAGTCTGAAACATWATTTTTTTAAGATGTTAAAGTAAACTTTCCAAAAGCAGAACAATTCAGTGATTAGTTAGGAAACAACCAAATGCAAAATTCAAAAATAACTTTATTGTTAAAGCTACAATATCCTTACTCATATCTGTTCTATAAAAAAATTAATCAGTCCGGATTACTAATATGTTTTAGGAAATCCATGCAATACACACTAGAACTGCATTATGCTTAATTGTATATTTTAATGAGGTTTTAGCAAATAGTGCCTTTTTAAATTTCATTTACAAATAATTATTTCTATTTTAGACCAATTTCCATTCATTTGTAGAGCTCACTTATCTGCCACAATTTCCACCACTCAGCTGAGCTTCACAGGAGCAGCCCTAGTCACTGATTGCATAATTACCCCTCAGATYAGTAAATCGGATGCTAATTTCACACAAATTCTTTGAGTAAACTGAATGAGAAGAGCAATGTAAATTACACAGGTGTTTACCTTTGTGGTAATATGAACCTGGGATCCTGAGCTTTTTCTGTTTCTCAATCCCACAGACACTTTTCACATTTCTGGACTAATTGTTCCACTTTCTCAACATGCAGCTTCTGTCCTTCCAATAAAAAAAAACGTTCAAATGGGAAGGAACTCAGTTTATTCAAATCTTGTGCTCTTTTTAAAGCAAATGTTTGGAGTTATTAAAAACACTAGACGACCAACCAACGTGATGCTTTCTAGGATTTTATTTTTAGTTGATCTTTTTATKACCCCAAGCACGTGAAGCGGAGGTCTTATTGTTTTTGTACCGTTAATTTGTTTTTTTTTTATTATTGTTTCGGTGATTTTTTGTCAACCGTAGCAAACGGCTGCACCAATCAACATAAAATTTGGCAGGAATGTAGATGTGTACGACCTACACTGTGCCCTAGACTCCATATTTGTGGAGGGGGCTCCATCCAAAACAGGGGTGTATGGATACAAATATGCTAATAACTCAAAAACGATTCAATACAGGAGCTTCGGTTATGTTTTTGTTTGTTTAGCTCTGATGAAGGGCTATCCATTGGGCCCACCAATGAGCACTGCCTGCACCCCCACCCAAAACAATAAACCTGTACAGTTGAATTCTAAGTTCTGGTGCACTGGGGCTTTGTGTACGTGCAGGGTTCGTATGTGCTACCACTATGTGGTATCTAGTTTATTATGGTCTCATACAGTATCTTCAATGTCTCACGTTATCAACTAATCATTGTTATAAAAACACCAGTAGCTGCAGAGTGAACAGTTGAAAGTCAAACAGCTTCAAAGTGCAGCCAAAGAAGCTAATTAGCTCATTGGAGTCTTTGCACAGTCCAAAGGCTGTCCCCCTGTTACTGCATGGTCAGAAAGGATGTACAGAGGCAAAGCAGCTTTTCTTCAGAGAGGTGCCGTCCTGCCCCTTTCATCCTGTGTGCCCCAGTCAAGGCTTCAGATCTTTAAGAGACAGAGGAAAAAGGGGTAATAGGGTGAGTGCAGCTAAAATTAAACATAGCACCGGTATAAAGCCACACTGCAGCCACCGCTGCACACCCAAGCTACTCCACAAACCTCAAAAGAATCTCCACAAATGAACTCCACAGAGTCTAATAGCAGTGCATTGTTGAACAGTGAACAAAAGAAGAGGGCTCACTAAAACCAGCTAACAGACAGAGAGGCAGCTGTAGGACGCTGTATCCCCTCGTGCCTCCAGCTAACATGAAAATTAAACCGACCAGAAATAAGCCGCAAAAATAGAACTACTGAACTGAAAGAGAAACAAAAGAAGAAGGAACCCCAGCTATAGAGGACTGAGTCACATCTCGCTCAGGTTTTCACAACTGCAGCAGAACTAAAGGCTCCGCATCAAGAAAAGTCCAAGGAGGCATTCTCAGAACATTTAGTGCACTTTGGACCAACGTAAAAACTCTACGATGAACAAAAATGCTGACAGACGAACAATAAACTGTCAATACATAAAACGAACAATTAATTATATATAACTCTCATGGAAAAGAAGTGCAGTTCAGACCAATATATATACAGCGGGAAAAATAAGTATTAAACACGTCACCATTTTTCTCAGTAAATATATTACTAGAGGTGCTAATGACGTGAAATTTTCACCAGATGTTGGTAACAACCCAAGTGATCCATACATACAAAGAAATCAAACCATAAATGTCCAGAAATGAAGTTATTTGTAATAATGTGGAATGGCACAGGGAAAAAGTATTGAACACACTTACTGAAATTTATTACTCTTGCCTCCTGTGCCTGTGCC
>NW_013952557.1:246578-250371 GCF_001266775.1 Austrofundulus limnaeus | reverse complement strand
ATGCGTGGCAGCGACTCATCAGACTGAAAAAAATAGTCCTGAAAGCGAGCTGTGAGCCTTTTCTCTGAATTATCTGGTGAACGTGACACGTTCTGGCTGTCTGTAAATAAAGCAAAGCCACTTCCTCGTCCGACATTAAACAGCCCCACAGAGGAGGGAGGGGCGGGGCGGCTGTCGCCGTGCAGCGCAGCTGTCCTGCGTCTGACTTCAAAGTGCACAAGCTTCAAACTTCAGCGTTGGCTGCGATTTTGACGCTGAAATCGCGTTCGGTGTGAACGCACCATTAGACTTTTGCCTTGAGCRAGCTGAACTTGGTCTGCAAGTGGTTCTGCTGGCTGGCTGTGGTCCCTGGACTTTGCTGGCCAGATGGAATTGATCTTGGAGAAGCTGAAAGCTCGGCTCGGCGGAATTTGTCCACACTATTTGTCTGATTGGATTTGCCACATTGAGATATACCAGCACATTAAGGTAGATGGAAAATTGTTATTGTCTGCCTGACTCAAAACATTTTCTTCTGTTCCCAAACAACTGATTACAGAATTTGGCTCTCCCCTACATGGTGTTTTCCTTTGTGGCTCCTCCCCCAGTTTTCCCACCAGGACACCGATGGGTCTTGGAGAGGAGACAATGTCTTCTTCTTGGTTTGGAGGCGATGGACCAGACTTACAGCCACCTGGGGTGGCCTGTGTGGCYGAGTCCGGCATGTCTCCTCCAGGAGACAGGGGCGGGAGCCTTTAGCTCGGCCTCTAGCTGCCTTCCCTCCGGTGGTCGCTCCCTTCGTGAACCCCGGCCTCTGGATCAGCGCAATAGCTCAGGACGCCTCCAGCAGCCGGTCACCACCRTTAATGTCAGCCGCTCCCTCTTAGGATCTGCACTTCTTACAATGACCGAGATAATGTTCAGTGACCTGGACAGCAGGTCTCAAGGGAACTGTTAAAGGGAGTTATCCTATCTCTCCAGGCTAATAACCATTAAAAATGAACTTATTTAGTTTACTTATCATTACCTCTTGGCTTCAAAGTAAACACATTCCTTAATATGTTAATACCTTGTTGCTTTGAAGTAACAACACACTCATGTAATCAGAGAAAAACTTTAAAAACCAATGTCGTCATGGAATTGTCTTTATGATGCTGTAAGCAGTTTAATAGAAATTTGCAAGAAAAGCCACATTTCATTATACAGATTAAAAATATTGAACAATAATTGATGGTGGTAATAATAAAAAGATCTAAGGCGCTGACCTAACCTTGTGACTAGGCTGTGTGGCATTTTCTGTTAATTTGGACGGCAAGGMAKTTGGAGTWGAGTTGTWTTTAYCTCCATGAAAAGCAGCAGACTGTTGCCAGAGAGAACTTCTCAAAGCTGGGTTGTTTAATCTGGTCTTTGGCCTGTAGATTGCTGGAGAGCAGTGTGGCAGCTTGTCCCAGCTGAGATGTCTCTTGGATCTGGTGCTCCTCTTCTTAGGCTGTCCTTGCCTTGGCTGCCTCTTCTCCTGACCGGGCCAGAAGATGACTTACTGCTGAAACTGCTCCCTTTTTATTCTGTTTTTGGGCCATCTTACCCCCCTTTCTGCCATCCTGTGATAGGCTGGGGTTTTCCACCACTGGACTTTTTGCGTACTTTCCAGGGTGAAGTAATTTTGCTGATCCTTGTAATAGAACTTTCAGGGATTTTCCGTGGTGAGGTAAACCGACTTGTTTTTACCACAGGGCCTCTGGGATTTTCCAGACAAAAACCCCACTTCTCCTTTTTCTATTATTGTTCTTCTGTTTTGCAGAAGTACATTTTATTGTTTTTACCATCCAAATGTAGCACACACACCCTTCTTCATTTTGTGACACACAACAGTACTTCTCTAAATCACCATTTTACATTAAAACACGTTAATTATCACAGTACATTAGTTAAATCACACTTTGCAATAAGCATATAATTATGACACTTGTTATTTTTTTGCCAGCATTAAAATCAATCATAATTAATACTTATTACTCCTTATTACTTCTTCACTTTCTTCTTCCTGCGTTTCTCTTGTCTCAGTCCCATTATCCCTGCATCCCGGTCTCTCTTATGGCCTCTCTTTCTGTCGCGTCCTCCTCTCTGTTGGGGGTCAAAGGGGGGCTCCGCCGGCCTGTTTCCAAACCTTGGAATGGTTGGCACAGCCAGGTTTCTTGACAATGGCCATGAGCTGTTGAACTGAATTCTTCCTGGATGGTTTTGTCGACTAAGGCTCTGCCCCACACCTACCCCCCTCTCACACCTGTCTGTGATCTGGTTCCTGGATCAAACTGAGGGCCACACAGAATGAACACTTAACATCCATATTCTGAACTGTGGCTGGGCGGGTTTTGGGGACCTGATTCTTCAGGCTCATTTTTCAGATATTCATACATGTGCATTCAACACTCATGGCTTCAGATACACACACCCCTAAACCCACCTACTCCTCTGGCTAATAAACGTGCCCTATGCAGAGGGTTTTTTTTTTATAAACACCATAGTGTGTCACATTGTTGCTATAATATGATGCGTTTTGTTTTTTCTCATCTTCCCTTGTGCTGTTTTTAGTTTTTCTGTTAGGGGTTGTGCCTCCTCATGATGTCTTCATGAAGATGATCCTTACTCTGTGCAGGGTCAGTGGCTGCATGACACAGGGCACCTATGTTTGTTATGTTCTGTCATCTTCTGAATGGGTGTTCTGAACTGTAATTTCATTGTGCCATGTACAATGACAATAAAGATCTAATTTAATCTAATCTAGTCTGGGTGAGTTTTTGATGTATTTTGGAAAATACAATAGATTTCGGTCTGCTTCGTGCACCTGCCATTACCTGGTTTATTTGTTTTTTTGTTTTTTTTTGTTTTTTTTATCTGGTTTTGAATTGTGTTCATTTCAAACTGGGCCCATCTCCTGCTTACAGCCAACAAAACAGGACATACTGCCCAAGTAGTCAATTGCTGTCAGCTGTCACCAGTTAAATTCCCTTCATGAGCGAGTGAATGGATCCATTTGTGCTCCTTCCCTAATCTACTTGTAGCCGGCTTGAGAGAAAGACTGTCTCAAAGGGCAAAGTTGGCCTCCATCCAGTGCCAGTGTCAGAGGAGCCGGGCTTTAAAACAGCGAGAGGTCTGTCATTAGAAGTAGTATGCAAGCACGATTCCCAGGGAGGAAAAAGTGTCTAATGGAACTGAGTGGTGRCTGCAGCCCTGTGGGAAACTATGCCACAGTTTGTCCATAATGAGCAGCRTAATGGCACGATTACAGCATCATTTAATGACTCAGAAAAGGCCACCAATGTTGGTGTGTGGGGCCTGCTCCCATGTATATCCTTCCCGTACCTCATTAGCTGGAGTCCTGCGCAATGATTGCACACGTTATATTCCGTCACATTCCTATGAAACAATGGGTATCCTATTTGAACCCTAAGCTGTTTTTTAATCTGTTGCTCGCAGAGTTAGAAGTAAATTTTAAAACAGTGGCATGATGATAACACAATGTTCTCAACTAGTGTGGCTCACAAGGACAGCAGTGTACAAGCTGTTTGCTACTGTTTATCATGAACAGAAGATTCATGTTTATTTTACAACCACCCCACTATAAAAAATAAAGAAAGAAAGAATGAGAAGAACTCGGAGAGTGCAAACCTCCTCCAAGACCAATTTCCCCCATCTTATTTAACCACCTGACAACAATGGTAAATGGTAAATGGTACTGATACCATATAGAGCGCTTTTCAAGTCCCTCCGGACCCCCAAAGCGCTTTACACTAACAGACATTCACCCATTCAT
>NW_013952557.1:242567-244395 GCF_001266775.1 Austrofundulus limnaeus | reverse complement strand
ATCCTCATCTCTGAAAGAGTGACCGCTGGCCTGTAAATGAGTGAAAACTGCAGAGTTCTGGCCATTAAACTTAAAAGCCTGAATTTTGCCTGAAACTCTCAGACTGAAGAAGTCTCTTGGAGGAGAGACGAAACGTTTCATTAGAGAAGAACTCGTCCAGAAGAACTACACAATTTTTTCTTTTTTGATTTTTTACCTGGATTACTGAGAAGCGTCAGGACAAAGAAAGAGAAGCACTCGGAGAGTGCAAACCTCCACCAAGACCAATTTCCCCCATCTTATTTAACCACCTGACAACAATCTGTAGGCTTGAACTCATGCCGTCACGCAGCCCTGGTCAGGTCACACTGCTCAATGGTATGAACCAATCTAAGTCAATCCTCATCTGTACAAAAGAAATTTAACATTCATCTTACAATATTGAACTTATTAAAGCATTATCTATTTACATTCAAGGTTATTTCCTGGTCATCTTACCAATTTGAGTTTTCCCTAATCACACACCATTCCCTATGGGCAATATCCGGTCAGGACAGACGGCTGTCTCACAGATATGACATCACACATGCGACTTAAAGGGGCACACCAATACTACAGTGCCACCTGCTGGACACTTTGAAACTCACTTGGAACACGAAAAAGAAATAATGGTGATTTGACGTGTTATAAGAAAAAAAAAAATCCTGTATCCGCATCGTGACCTGGAACATCACCAAAATTTAATGGTGTGTTTCTTGGCCCAGTATCCACATGTGATAAAAATGCCATGACAATCCGTCCACAAGTTTTTGAGTAATGTTGTCCACAGACAGAACGACAGACAGACGGACAGACATACGGGATCGAAAACAGACAGAACTAAAAAAAGAAAAGCTGTGTTCTCATTTTGGAGAACTGAACTAAACTGCAGAGAAATGGAACTACCAACCTCTGCCAGATCATTTTATAAAATGGGGCAGGTTTCAAACAAGGAAACAAAATCCCACATTCATTATCTCTGCATAATATTTATTTTGTATTGTGCTGGATTTCAAAATACTATCCCACCCCCACCACACACACACTTTTTTTAATTGACAGAACCAGAAGTGGCAAAGGGTGATAAAGGGATAAAGTTAGAGGGACCATATTGTTTTGAATGTCCAGACGAGCGACAGGAAAATGTTAGAGAAGTGTGTCCTGAGACTTTTGACTCACCCTGTACATAAAATCACACTTCATTATTTTTATTAAACTCACTTTGGTTTTGCTTAAAGAAAGCAATCAGTTTTTACGTTGCAAACAATGTCCTTTAGTTTCACTAATACACCAACTTTAATGTCTTTCATGATTATAGGAGATTCAAAGTGGAGCTTTCATGTTGCACAGATATGAGTGCAGGTGTTGTGACAGGTAAGATTAAGCACATATTGCCTAGTGAATGAGGCAGCAGCTCCACAGGGAAATCCACTTGACACCGCCTGATGATTCTGCTCAGCACAGCTAACGGGATAGGATGTTTTGTCAAGCAAAGGTGCAATTTTCATTAACCTCCAGCAGTGCTGCGATACCAATGTGACAGCCCAGCAATTAGTTGATTGTGACTGATTGACAAAGTCGGTGCTTCTTGCTTCTGATGAAGGATTGCAGACTGTGTGCACCTTTGATGACTGTGTTTGCCTCTTTTTTTTTGTTCGCAGCGCTTAAAACCTATATATTCTGACTTTCTGTGCTTTTCAACTTTTCTATAAAAAATAAGGAAAAAACTCTTGATTTGATTTATTGATTTAACAGGAAAAGATTACTAAAAATCAAGCCTGACTCAGCATAATTGCTGTTTAACAGCAGG
>NW_013952557.1:239715-242557 GCF_001266775.1 Austrofundulus limnaeus | reverse complement strand
TTCAAATATAACACTATAAAATACAGTTTCTTAAAATGAAGCAGTATTTTGCAGAACTTTATTAATAAACAATAAACGTAGTTTATTTATCTGATAAAAAATACTAACATACACTTACTGCCAAGTTAGTTTATGCACATTAGTTATATGCACATGTAGATTAATTGTGGATGGATTTATTTCATAAAGGATGTAAATCAACATGAATACATCACATAAATATGCCAGATTTATCCAAGAAAGCTTCATCTGTATAGTCCCCTAGCAGGATGATGGAAAGAATTAGAAAAAAATTACAATTAACATGCATAACAACACACATGACCTCTCATTTATGACAGATTTCAATAGCTTAAAAGTAATATAATTTTCAATAAAAATTCATATAATTTAAAAACACAAACAAGTTTTTGCTGTTCTTTTGCAATTTTCCACAGATTTGTTTGAGACTTTTGTGCAGAAGCATCTATCAGGTGACATACATTAGTGTTAAAAAGCCTTTGAGGCTAAACTAAAAAGTTATTTTCTCCATTTACCCAAATTTGTTTATAGGAAATAGATTGAGATTGGTCTCTGCAGAAGACATGTCTCATGCTGATAAGCCTCATCAACGAGCTGAAATGTGGCGTGAAGATGAACCTGTTAGAGCTCTCCCTGGGCGGCCACTCTCCTCCAACTAAACTCTGCAGTCGAAGCTAATCGAGCATGTGTGTCACACAAACGCTTCAAGATGCAAAGTCTAGAGTGATATTATGAATGCATTACATACAGAAGTGGGCAAGACCGTTTTGAGAAAGACTAAGGTCTAAAAATAAAGCGTCTGCCTTTCATTATGAATAAAATAACACCCTAAATATTCAGTTCATTAACATTCAGGCTGTGTTCATGGAGACATTTGATAAAGCAGAAGGTTGTAGAAGACTCCAGGCTGACATTTGAATACACAGTCTGCTTTTCAATTCTTTCCTGCAGCCTCCTTTCTAGGGCATTTCCACCAACTTCATACTCAGCCTGCAATTCATCGATTTCTTATTGCCGCACTGTAGGGACATATCTGCTTTTTACATTCCTGCTGAGCAGCGTGACATTCTTTCCTCGCTGCCACCATTGAGTCCAATCGGTTCCAAGAGATTTTTTTATTTTTTTATTTTTTTGCAACATTGCAAGCCCCCACAAGCATTATCAAAGGTGCATTAATGAAGCCAAAGTGACATTCTCTTAAAGGTTATCACCAGAATCACCTGGACGAAAATTTTGCTGCGGGGGGCAGAAAACCTGCGGAGGTACTGCGGGTGTCTGCTCTCCCAGGAAAAAGAAAGACTGAACGCAGCATTAAAAATCCTTTAATTTTTTAATTGCGGCAAACGATTTCCCCAGCCAATTACCCAAATGCCACTGTGAAGCATTGCTAGAGTTTGCTGAGGCTGCTCGGTATCATGCCTCATGCATTGGTAATAGCAAGGGAGTGAATGCAAATCGTCTTTTTACTCCTCCCCACTTCTCACTCAGAGTTCTTAAATTGTTCGAGCCGCCGCTCCGATTCATCTTCTATGCTCACTGATCTCCCATTGTGTGAAAAAGTATCCTTCTCCATTAATTGTAGATTTGTCTGTATGAGTAGAAAAGCAAACATAATGGCACGCTGCGGAAATTACAAAGTAAAAATCGGCTGTTGTTTGAAGTCATGATAATAAATACCCTGGGCTGAATTCCTTTTTTTTTTTTCAATCCAAGAATCTTCACACAATTCATCTCATGTGCTCAAGAGCTGAAATAATAAATCTGAGAAAATTGCTCCGTTTTTTTCTCAAACAAAAATAAAGGAAAAACCAAAGCAGATTTGTGTGGTTTTGCATCACTGTCAGTTACAGGAAACTGAATCCAAAGACCGAACATTTTGCACATCTCCCTCTCTCCCTCTCTTCTATTTGTCATTAGATATTCTCCGAACAACTTCCCTTTCATTATCCCCATGGTGTTGAAAGTTTCTTCAATCATATCTTTTCAAGGCAAGCCTTTTGATCTTTTAAAAATAAACAATTCAAAAAAGGGTTTCAGGTAGAGAGAGAAAATGCTCCCAAATTGCCAATAAGACATTTTCAGTGTCGCTATAGGCGCAGGCAGCTTTATGCAACGAGGCCGACACGTCTTAAATTGAAGGGAAAAAAAGGAGTTTTTCTTATTTGACTGGCATCATGGCTATATTTTTAAAAGCTTTTTTTTTTTCCTTTCTCCATCATCTGAAAGCTCTCTGTGTATATGTGTGGGCTTTTTTCTGTCTGCTCCAGGTCAAATTAATTCTGCGTTTGTTTAATTTGCAGGAAGTGTTGGCAGACTGGAGGTACAAGGGCTTCTGCAGGAGAGCCTGAGGACCAGTGGGGGATGCAGAAGTGGAATAAATCCCTGACACAGTCAYTGATCTGTGTCAGTTTTAGCCTCTTCATCAAGGTTTTGTTGGCATTAACTTTCAGTAGCTGTGTTTCCATTGCAAATGTGCGCAAAACTTTGTCGATATTCTGTTAATGTTGAAAAAACACAGTTTCGTAATTGCTGTGTTTCCATTGCAAATGTGCGCAAAACTTTGTTGATATTCTGTTAATGTCGAAAAAACAGTTTCGCAACTGCTGTGTTTCCATTGCAAATGTGCGCAAAACTTTGTTGATATTCTGTTAATGTCGAAAAAACAGTTTCGCAACTGCTGTGTTTCCATTGCAAATGTGCGCAAAACTTTGTTGATATTCTGTTAATGTCGAAAAAACAGTTTCGCAACTGCTGTGTTTCCATTGCAAATGTGCGCAAAACTTTGTTGATATTCTGTTAATGTCGAAAAAACAGTTTCGCA
>NW_013952557.1:235688-238217 GCF_001266775.1 Austrofundulus limnaeus | reverse complement strand
AGCAATTACGAAACTGTGTTTTTTCAACATTAACAGAATATCGACAAAGTTTTGCGCACATTTGCAATGGAAACACAGCAATTACGAAACTGTGTTTTTTCAACATTAACAGAATATCGACAAAGTTTTGCGCACATTTGCAATGGAAACACAGCTACTGTCATGTTTAGGAAGCATTTTTTTATGGGCCCCAACAACCAAACAGTATGGTATTTTTGGTCAAGCTCTTTCTAAGTCATGTATATTTATTGGTAATCCATGTAAAACTTTTTTTTTTTTCAAGAACAACTTGGTAACACAATTCAGCAGCAGAACAAAGCATTCAAGATGCAAAACAATATTAGAAGGGACGGCATTACAGCTTTATAAAGGTACTCATTAAAATGTCCATCTGTCCATTATCTTCTGCTTTATCTGAAGTCTGTTGCAGGGGCAGCAGCTTGAGCAGGAAGTCCAGACCTCCCTTTCCCCAGCCACCTCTTCCAGTTCGTCTGGGAGGACTGTAACCCCTAATTTACACTACATGCGTTCCGGATCCGCTCTGCTCCAGTCAGACCTCCGCAGCAAATACGCACCCATTATAATCAATGAGAGTGTTTACACTGGCTGCGCACGGTGGCGGTGAGCGGCGGTGAGCGGACGGCAATCTGGCAAAATTAGATCCGATCCTATTTCTGCCGGATGCCGGAGCTGCGCCCGAGTCAATTTTTAAAGATTACGTCGCACCAACAGGAAGAGAAACGAGCACAACAGCCGTATTTTCAAAATAAGACACTGTTAGGCATAATAATTTGTCAGAATAATGTTGAAATTGCAGCTATATTAATAAATTTATGGATACATTACTACACAAATGCTGTCAGAATGTCTGTCAGTTTTCCACAATCAGAATAAAATGATTGGATTAAGTGTTTACATGCACATCGTTCAGATTATCAATCGGCATAAACCACCTCTCACATTTAGATTACAAATTCATTTGGATCGAGCTGAATCGGGTCAGAATAATCCCAATGGGATGTTTACATGATGCATTTTTTTCTGAATGGCCATTTAATCCGATTACTTACGTCCATGTAAACGTAGCTACTGTTGTATTTTATGCTTTCTGATCAACCATAAGGTTTAAACCAGAGAATGTGAGTGTGTGTAAGTGTGTGTGTGTATCAATGTGTTCTCTCTGTAGCATATACAACAGTTGGTTACATTCTGACGTAAAAGCTAAAACCTCCAGGGGTGTAACCAGGAAGAGACGAACATTATAACACATCACATTTATAGTTTTTCAGAGTCTCTGTTTRGAGCAGCCTGGGACAATCTGGGCTGTTTTGTTTGGGTTTTCTGATACAACTGAAGGCTTTTTACTCTGAGGCCTGCTGTGCTGTGTGTACACGTGAAGCTGAAAGGGAGTCAGTTTTAGAATAAAGATTTTCAGAAGATATCCAAAGTGGRTTTCTGCTATTATTCAGACTTCTGTTTATTAAACAGGCTGATTGCTACACACAGGTAYKTATTTATTTRTGCTCAGCTTTGTGCAAMGTAKACAGATAAAACAAAAGATGTGGCTGATATGTTAAACTTGCTGGAATATAAAGCCAAATTATGATTACGCAGGGAACACGTTCAGCTCATCTTGTCCTGTGCTTCACACTCACAAAGTGTTTTGCTCTATAATGATTGTTGTGCACCTCAGGKTGTGACTTGAGCTCAAATTTGAACACTTAAAAAAACCCGTGTGTTACCTTTTTCCTTCAAGGTAAATGTGCCAAATTTCTCTATTTCTAACAACCAAAACTGGAGTTGAACCAGTGTCATCTGGGCTGTAAATAGGCTGATTTGAGAAATTATTTCGTCCTTTTTTAACATTTGACAAAAGTTAGATATCTGTTTAAATAATTACCTGATGTTTCAAAGACATTATGAGGCCCCTGTTGCCAGAATAAAACCCAGATCACGCCATAATTATAATATGTCAAAAAGTTAACAGAACGTCAAATGAAGGGCAGCAATTTTCTCCCTCGTTTTTTCTGTCTCTGGCTGGCATTTACAGCATCCAAGAAGCAATGGCTAGATACACACTTAAACACACACAGGTTTGTTTTTATGTCTTTGTGGGGACTGTAGATTGACTTCATTCAGTTTTTTTTTTTGTAATTTTATAGCCTAAATTTGACCATTTACCTTGGAATAAACCTCACAGGTACCTGACTCTAAAAGTAACCTAAACTCAATTCATTTGGTCCTAAATCACACACCCCACCCGAAATTAGCATCTGTACCCGTGGGGACCGGGCTTTGGTCCCCACAAGACTGCTTTATCTGGAAAATGGTTCCCACAATGTAGCAAAAATGTGCCCACTTAAACACACACATTTTTTTTCTATCCTCGTGAGGACTTTGCATTAATTTCCATTCATTTTCAGGTAACCTAACTATGATCCTTTATCCTAAGCCTGTAACCTAACTCAATTCATACCTTAATACTGAACCTGACACACACACACACACACACACACACACACACACACA
>NW_013952557.1:233169-234916 GCF_001266775.1 Austrofundulus limnaeus | reverse complement strand
CATTTTACTGATATGTATAAAGACTGCAAAGGCTGAAAAATCTTGAAGTCTGTATGAAACTGGAGATAGTTTGAGGATTAAAATTTTTTATGCTTTTTAAGCTCAAAAAAGGGAGGGTCATATTCTACAGTACATGAGATCACACTATACACGAATAAATACGGTATATTTTTTGTGTTACTTTCTGGATTTCAAATGGTTTAGGTCCACTTCTTTGAAAATAAATATTTAAACATTACATATATATAAAATATTTTATATATATGTATATAGCATTTAACTGGTAATGAGGTGTTATTGTAACACATCAGTGTTGTGCCGAAGTCAACAAAAAAATAGGGTAGTTATGGAACTGTTTCTGTTTGATACAATGCTTAGTGCATGTGCTCAGCCAAACTTTATTAAAATGGTCTTTTCCAGAGAAAATTGTGAAACGTGGAGCTCTGAGAGCATCGTAATAAAATTGCTCCGTGCTGCCTGTCCCGGCTCTCGTTTCGCTCTACCATCTGTAATGAGCTAAGCAGTGGAGTGTAAGCAGCTTCGTAGATAATGAGGCACAACTCCCAGTGGAGTCAAGCTGGGCCCACAACTCCAGTACACCACTGCTTCATCTTGAAAATGAAACCAACACGACTGGAAAGCCAGAGGAGGGAGATGGGAGCAACATGATTGTTGAGAGGAGACGCCTTTCTCTTTTCAGGTCGGGAGCTGTCATCTGCAAGAGCGTGATTTAAGAAARTGACTTGATAGTGCAAATACTTACTTGCATTGGTGAAGTGAGGGACGTGTGGTCTTCTGGGTCTGTCTGATTCAGCCTGTTTTAAAACAAAACCGCTTCAACAATTGCAGTATATCAATTTTTTATCACATGCTCCACCAAGTAATGACGGGGACATTTGTGCATCTCCTGCTTTTTAAATGACATCAAACACATTTCAAAAAGACCCCAATTGCAATGCAGTGCAGCTACATAAATGCACCAAGTTATTTCACYGCTGGAGAAAGAAACTTGACTGTAGACTTCAGCTCTGTGAGCGAAGACCTGCTCTTCTTCTTTTTTTCAAAGATATCTCCATAATAGCCTCATTATTCAACCCCAAACCCACAAACACTCAGGCTGAAGTAATGAGCCCCTGACTAGTTGCTGAGTATCACCTTTTTTTTGCAAGAGGTTGGATGGAGAAAGCATCCTGATTAGAATTGCTGTTTGGCTCTTTTTGAAAAGCAAAGCACTAAAAGTCATGATCTTCAGATTTTTTTCCCCCTTTAACGTGAGAAATTATGATTCAGGGATAATGCATGTACATATAGTCTCACATTATGAACTCCAGACTGAAATCCATTCAATAATGTAAGAAATGGTGCACTGCTATGAGTGGCTGAGAATGATAGATTAAYAATATTAATCACCTTAAGCTCTCTAAGTCCCAGTAAATAATAAGTTTTACCAATAAACAATATAGCTCGTCACAGACTCTTCAAAATTATTAAGGTTCCACCTAAAATGTAAATCCTAGTTCAGCATTTAGTTACTTTATACATGTTTAGTAAATAATTTCAACATCTTTAATGATTAAATGATGATCTATTAAAAAAACAAACATAAAAAACCAACTAGATACCGCATATTACCCCACATGAGAGCAAGCAACTAATGCACCAGAAACCACTAGTACAGATTTATTTTGTGCACGGGGGGTGGGGGTGGGGGGGCAGCATTGGTGGGCCCAATCGATAGCCCTTAATC
>NW_013952557.1:223512-230783 GCF_001266775.1 Austrofundulus limnaeus | reverse complement strand
GGGTATTGGTGGGCCCTTCATCAGAGCTAAAAAAAATAAACAAACAAAACGAAACAATCTGAAGTGCCTATGTTTAATAGTTTTTTGGATTATAAGCATTTTTGTATGTCCAGACACCCCCTTTTCAGGTAAGGTGGGGGTTCGAGGTGGAGGGGGCTCATTGGTGGGCCTGATGGATAGCCTTCATCAGAAATAACCAACAAAAAAATCTGAAGCTCTTATGTTGAATAATTTTTTGAGTTATAAGCCTTTTTGTATGTCCAGACACCCACGTTTTAGATGGAGCCCCCTCTTCATACAGTACATGGGGTCTATCATAAAACAGTTGGCTGGCCCAATAGCCGTGTTTCCATCCAATTTTAATTCAAATTTTGAGCGAATTTAAAAAATTTCGCAAAAARTAAAAAATTAAGAAAGGCGAATCAGACGGAGTTTCCGTCAACGGGCTTGAAGCGAATGATTTCCGTCATACTCGTGCGTAGTAAACAGGAAGTAACCGTCGCTAAACTCGCAGGGTCCACACATCTCAGGATAATGGAGTGAAGTTATCAGGAACACGTTGCTACTATCAGGAAAGTTGTAATTATTCTGTTATCAACTAGTTTTGGTGATGTTACTGCTGTCTGGAGACGTAGAAAAAGAAATGTAATTTTCTTCACGTTATGGGAATACTGAGAAGACGCAAACAGCGGGATGAGGGTCCTGCTGCCAGTCACAGCTGCAGCCGACCTGAAACTGGTACCAGTACCGGGAAACAGCTGATCAGCTACGCGAGGTAAATGTTCGCTACGTCACAACTTATTCGGCAAAAGTGTTTTCATCTATCCTTTTGCACATTGTGTTTTTTGAAAAACCCTAAAACCACCTCAAGCGAGCGTATCAGCTTCAATGCGAATCAGAGGAAGTTTTTTGAATCAAGCTGTTCCATTTTCCTTTTCTGTTGCGATACTCCAAAATATGCATCAAGAAACRTTGATGGAAACACRACTATTGTAAGTTGAACTCTTCTACATTCCTGCCAAATTTCATGTTGATCAGTGCAGCCGTTTYTGTGATACRAATGACCAACAATCACTGAAAAAACTAGAGAATTGCATTTCCTGTGAAAATGCCAGTGTGAATATCTCTTGCTGAAAAGCTTAGCTGAAAGCTGCTGAAATTGAGCTGAACATGTTTAACCCTCWGAGGTCGACACCCGCTCCAGAGCGGGCAAAGACATGATGCATTTAAATGGCTTCTGTTATAAATATGACAACATCCTGAGCATTCATTTCAACTGGGTTGGATAGCACAGACTTCAAACTCAATTAAAAAGTGTTTTTTTTTAATCAGTGTGCATTGCCAATGCAATGCACACTATTGTGATTCGTTTCCCATCCAAGTCATCTCCACTTTGGCACGCTTCTCCTCCTGCATACTGTGTCATAGAACTGCCATTGTGATTTATATCTGTAAAGCTCCTGTGCCAAATGATGGCTATGCTTTTTGGTGACTGTACAACTAATAGTTTTTTAAATATTAATGTTTAATAATTTATAATGGGAGTCAATGGAGCCTTGTATTGGTCTAATACTGCCCCCTGCTGTATCTACTCAGTACTGAACCATAGAGTAATAATATTTAATCTCAATAGTTCAGTGGTTACAATACTAATATGATTGTATTTTGATGTTTGACTATAATATTGTCCTATATTTCTCTATTGCTGTAATATATTGCAGTTTAATGTTAACAATTGCTTTGGCAATGTGGCCTCTTTCTGCATACATACAAAGCAACCCCTGGCAGTGCCCTCAGCCACAGCTCCAATAGTCCCATGGTTAACTATGGGCTTTCATCTGGGAGATCAGGGTTCAAAACCCAGCTACAGCGACTTTAACAAAAAATATCTACAAACTTCAAATTGCTACACAATTATGCTCATTACAGACACCTGCTGACTTGACAAGCACAAGCTGGTGGAAAACACAATTTCACTTGGTCACATTTCATTCTGCAAGTCCACTGCTGCAGGCAAAGCCATGCTGCAATGACCTGCTACATGGCGATGCACACTTGTTTTTACATCGTAAAAACCCATGTCTAGTTGATATTGTTTTTATTTACTTCCAAATAAAACGAGATTCGTGATAAATATTTTTTGTCATTAATTTGTGCACTTTTTTTATACATCGCTGCGCATTCAGTGAAGCTTATGTGACCAGAAAGTGACTGAATGCAACCTAACACCAATTTTTCAGTTTTTATTAAACGCACCACATTTCCAAAGCAGCCAATCAAAAACATTTATCAGAAAAAACTTGAGGAAAGCGAGCGGGAGCCGGGAGGAGAGAATTTTGGAGAGACGAAGAGGACCGAGTGTAGTGGACATTTTGGACAAGGGATTTGAAAATAGCCCCGTTCATTTTCAATGGCCAAAGATGTGGCTAAAAAAGTGAAATAGCAAAAAAAGTATAAATAGCAGAAATACCAAAAGTCATAGCCGGAATGTCCTGAATGAGTTGAAATTTTTGATAAATGAATTGTTGATGTAGCATAAAAATTGTGGAATGATGGGGGCCAAAAACGTGGGTGGTGGGGGGGGGGGCATCCATAATAATCCACTATTCAAAAAATACAGTTTGAATTGCATTCAAGACTTTAAAGTTTGTTCTTTTGCCTTAAGCAGCTTCCAGATTTCAACACATTAAATGAGCATTTACCTGTTGATACTGAYGTTATTTCTGCTTTAGGATTCAAGACGTGTCATTATCAGTGACTTTTATGAAAGAAAAACTGAATCAGCTGCACTTAGGTTGAAACCAAGATCCAACCAGCCTGCTAATGTGATGCACTGTTATAACATCCTCAGTTCCATTAATAATCATGGTTCTGTAATTCAGCTTTGTCTTATCTTCAGGAGAACGTCACATGCTGTTGCACTTCCCACATGGCAAGTCTTCTCAAATTACATTTTCCTTTTTATGCCTACCACCACGTGTCAATAATTAATGCAATCTCAGTCATGTAATCATTCATTATCACTTTTGTCTGTCATTGTGTGAAGGCCCACTTTAGTCAGTCTTGGACTGGTATTGCAGGATTCATGAAAACCACCTGAGCCCCATTATAGTAATGGTGGTTACAGCCAGCACTGAGTTCCAAGGCCCTTTCTGCTCACAATACATTCCCAAACACACACACTGCTGGTTTTATATGGMAACCTTCATGAACCCAAACAGACTTAAGGCCTCTACGTACTCACATGGGCTACGTTCACACTGCAGGTCTTAATGCTCAGTTCTGATTTTTTGAAAATATCTGATCTTTTGGTGTGAACGTTCACATTACATTTTAAATGTGACCTCCATCAGACTCCAGTGTGAATATTCCACAGCACTGATGTGACAAGCATGTGCAGTAAAGACGTGACGTCTCATTCAGCCGGCTTTACAGAGTTAGCATGGAKGCTWTTGTTAGCATGTCAAATCTGAAGTGTTGTTCAATCAGAGCTGATTAAAAGTTATCTGACACGYTTGTTTAGTTCAGTGTTTATATCTGAACCTGCCTCTGACCGGATGCTCCGGTAAAGCATTTTATTTTTGGAATGAAGCAACGAGCTGGAAATAAAGTATCGACCGAGTAACTTTGGGATCGATACGCTCCGCAACCCAGGCTGGACGTTGTTRTTATCATACCATCTATATGGAAAACCAAAAGAAAAAGACGAAGCAACTGGACTTGTGTTTTGGAGCTGTAAACACACGGAGCTACAGATTTAAACAGAGTGACTTGAGGTTAGTGTCTTATCGATCCTTCACCCCCACCTCACTGAGGAAAAAGCCGGTTGGAATGTGACATGAGCGTTCACACTGCAGTCACTTTGAAAACATCAAATATGTATCCAATTTAGTACCACATACTGAAACAGCCTTGGTCGGATTTGAAAAAATTGGATAAAAAAATCAGATATGGGTCGCATGGGGCAAAAAATATCGGATTTGGGTCATATTTGCCTGCAGTGTGAATGTAGCMGTGGTTGTTCGGTGTTCGATTTCGCACACACCTTTCATAGCTCCTGAGACACCCCGCGCCGAGCTCCTGGGAAACCCCTCCCACTGCAGTATACACCACTGCATGGGGTTCCTTCCTGCTGGAGTCTACACTGCGKAAAAAACAAACAAACTCCAATCTGTTATTTGTCCACAAATCTGTCCCGGTTAATGCTCCACACTTTTCTGCAGATGGGTTACTCCATGTATAACGTCTTTTCAATATCTCCATTCATGAGTTTTGTTTTTTTATTATTATTATTTTTACGTTTGACGGTCTTTATAAATGGCTGTTTCTGGTTAAAACAGTCACATTTCAGAATCGAGCAGTTGAAGCAAAATGCAGTATCTTAGCACTTTTAGCATGAACAGATATGCCCACTGACCAATCACGCAGCGCTTCGCACAGAGCATRGTGACAAACAGTTTGGCCGGGGCCTTGTGTTTAGAGGGGGACGTCCCGCAACGTTTGTCATTCTACATCGACAATGAAAGTGGATTTTGGCAGTTTGTACATAGTATACAGAGGCATTTAGTGGGATGTTGGAAAAAAGTGGGTAACTCAAAAAGTGTTTGTGACCAAGACACCCATGTATTGCCAGTGGCTAATTTTCAACATYACTATTTCTTTTTTATGTGTGTAGCTTGCAAAAATGCATTCTAGGGATGCACATTGTTTTGTTGCACCCTCCTTATCACGTTTATTACCCACCTTTGCAACAACCTTGATTGTTTGTGCCGACCACGCAGCACTTTATGCACGTTTTTCCCAAATAAATCAACTAAATAAAAGTGATATTAGGCTAGCAACTGTCTGTTTTATAATAGCTGTACAGGAGTCCATTCACATAGGTTATTCTGATCTCCGTCATGGCAGAGTGGGCCTTCTGAAGAGTGACGTCACATGCAAATAAGATTTATTCTACTGGAGTACACCTGGCTATAGACAKATTTAAACTAGTTTTTGGAATTAATATTTGGTGTACCACCTTTAAGTTAACTTGTGATTACACAGTAAAGATTATGTTCATTAGAACATAAGTCATTTCTACAGATATTCAAGTTATTCAATTTGACTGCAAAAGCTCTCATTGGGGTCAAACTGCTGAAAAAGTTTTTCTCTTCCATACTTGTATTTTTCTCAGAATCTTGTCATTTTAAAAGTGTTAAATAGATTTAGGCTATTAACAAATATTAMATTTGCATGTTTGTTATTCTTTTCTTAAGTATTGGAGGGAGTGGAGCCAATTATCTCATTATCTCTCCTACAAAAAGGCTGCAAAAAAGTTTTTTTTAAATCTGTTTATATTTTTTAATGGATTTTTCAAAGTCACATAAGTCTAATTTCTGATTCCAGGTGGGTTTCTATGAAAAAAACTACATTTGCAACTCAGTTTTTTTATTTATTTAATTTTCAAATGCTTTTTTCTCTTGCAAATAATGTCTCATTGGCCCAGCTGTTGGGAGAGAAATCACACTAATGTTTTATWTGTCTGACTTCCTAATGCTTTCACTGTATTTTTATGTTTTACTTAACATGTTTCAACTTCCTTTTCTCATTTTTTAAATATACAACGTGACTTGTCAGAGTACAGATAACCAGTAATAGCACCTTTATTATTTATTATTAAAACAAGGTTTTTTTACACCACACTGAATGGCAACTTTTTATTTATAAAAAATATTTTAGATTGTGTCATTAGGTTTTTGATAATTTGGTATTTTTCACACAGACTGTAAACATGTTTTTAATAAAAATTATCCACAAGAAAAAGCTGATGTTTATTTGCTGAATAAAAAGAACAGGTTTGATGTTCAAAACCCAATTTTTCAAAGACAATTCTTTACTTTCATGTGTGCCAAATTAACAACTTGGCAGCCATTATGCAAATGCACTCAATGCTGCTGAAAGAAATGAAAAAAAGAAAAAGAAAAAAATGACAGAACAACAAACTAGGATTTAAGTCTTCACAAGATTGATGTTCTTTGGTTTTTATAATTTTTCAGACTCTTGTCACACAAACCAAAATCTAAAAAAAAAGTTACAATGACATGTTGTCTATAATCAAGGTATTTTAGTGTTTTTGCAGCACATGTGCATTTTAAATGTCCCATTTTCTGACAATCAATAGAAACACTTTGATTTATAAGAGTTGGCTTATTTGGATTCAAGACTTAGGTCAAATAAATATATGAAAAGGCGACATTCAAGCAAAGTTATAAAAAACCCAGAAAATGCATGTTTGATTGACTGTCATTTTTATTCCACAGTGTTCTGATGCATTTTCTTCCCTCTCACTCAATCTGTGTCAACAGTCTGCATTATCACACTATAAAACAGCCATAGAAATGACAGATAATGGCACCGCAAAGAGATAGCATGAATATTGACACACATTTTAGATGCCTTTTTTTAGATTTTAAACGTGTTTTGCTTTTCATTAAAATAAAATGCTAAATGGTTACAGTTCATTGCTTTCAGTAAATAATGTGGAAATCACACTTTAAACAAGAAAGGGCATGCAACATAACATTCACCRTGTGTCTGTTTTTGATTACCATGTTGAGCTTGGACTTGTTTTTCTATCTGAGGCCAAGCTCAACATAAAACCAATTATAGAGTATTCTTTATATAACTGYTGGTAAAGATATAATAAAAAAGTTTTGCAAGTTTTGACTAAATAAATGCATTTGCTCTTACATAATCCAATAAGACTACTAAATAYTTTTACTTTTTTTTCATAAAAAATGTGTGAATGTCGAAGACATGAGCTCTTGCAACTGTTTTTCCAATGTGTTTTGTTTATTGCAAATGGCAAATAAACTTGAACTTGATGGTTGACTTCAATAAATGTAAAATAAAACAGATTGCCGCATTTTTGTGTAAATGTTATGATTTACTAAGGTTGGTTTGAACCACAGATGCAGGACTGAGTGATGGTGGCAAAAATGGTTGAAAATGTTATGGCTTGATGGTGAGGAGAACCCAAAATGCAGGCAGGCAGACCAAACTTAAAGTATATAAAAAAAGACTTTAATAAAGAAAAAGCCAACGAGGTGGCAAGCTAACAAAACAAAATTTCGGGGCATGGGGCGAAAACAAACATGGGTAAGCAATGGTCAGATGCTGAAGTGATGAAGAGAAGATCCTTAAATACAAACAGGGCTGAGTGGAAGTAGGAAACAGCTGGGTGATTACAACTGAGGACAGGTGAGTGTGGCAGGCTGGAAAAATACTAA
>NW_013952557.1:221629-223242 GCF_001266775.1 Austrofundulus limnaeus | reverse complement strand
ACACACACACACACACACACACACACACACACACACACACACACACACACAATCTCACTAAACATATGCTCAGTCATGCAGCTCTGTGCTGTCACATACACTTAACAAAGCAGCCCATCATTTGTTGTGATTAATCCTCATTCCATAAAATGTCGGGACCTGCACTTTACCGTGTTTTATTGTCATTAAAGGAAAGAAATTGAGAAGCACCGGAGTGCRTGGGATGAGGGAAGACAAAAGAGCAAAGAGGCGAAGAAAAAATAATCCCCCTGAATGGTAATATTGCTCTGGGATTCGAGGAAAACTCAATGAGGTGGGGAAAAGTGAAAGAACTTGAGACAGATGAGAGAATGTCAGACAGTCATAGAGAAGGCGAGGGCAAAAGAAAAAGGAACAAGATGTTCCRAGAAAAATTTGAAGACCTTGTTCTGGTAACTCCGCAGTATGTGATGTTAGCTTTYGCAGGACAGGAACAGAATGGGCCAGACATGATTATAAAAARAGGACAGTGTCATGAAAGAACGCAACAGGTGTGAAGGAATGAAAATGGATAAAGAAGTGAAAAGTTTTAATGAATTCTACAGCACTGGCTCGTCCTACTGGAGCCATCWTGTCTGCCCTCGCTGTCAAGTCTCTGCTCAACTTGTTAGAGTAGTGGTGACAGTTGTAGCAAGCCCACTTTGAAGTCCAGAGTGCAGCGACGGGCTAGATAATGACCCCACCAATCCCCTCCCAGTGTGCCATGTGCGTCCCTTGGCCTCTGTGAAGGCAGCGAGGGAGACCTAATGAGCATACTTTTCTCAACAACTTTCACTCAAGGCAAATGCATTAATTCTTGCTCTGCTGCCACACTTTATAAAGCTCAGTCTTCTGAAGGAGCGTGGATGAGTCAGACTGAGAGGAAAAGTCACTAATGCACGTTTCAAAAAAATAGATAAATAAATAAAAGAAAATGGAAGCGACAGGACACAGAAATGCCAGGAAAATGTTGAGCTGTGAGACAGAGGTCAAGGGACAAGTCTCAGAAACTGAATGATTGGATAATGTTGATTAAAAGCTTAGCATTCCACCACCACCACCTTTTCCTGTTAGAGTTTTAAACTAAGATCATCTTAAGAAATGACGGGGTTGTAGAAGTTTTGGTCAAACCTTGAAAAAAGTGAATCATTTAATGCAATATTTTAAAATTTTATGCAATCTGAAGAAACCATCTCAACATTTAAGAAACTTTACATAACACACATAACTGCAACAATTGTGTCACATAACTGGCATATTATCATTTGAACATGGCTCAGCCAAAGTGAAGCAGGAAGTGACATCAAAGGGGAACTCTCTAGTCTTTGTTTATTGAAAAAATAACATTTGAACACTGACTCTTCTTCATTTCTCTGATAGTGACTCAAAATAATCTCAACAAACACCAGATTATAATACCCTTCGGGCATAAAATACCATAAAACGCCTTTTAAAAGTGCACACAAATTAAATGAAGTACTGCTTTTGACCCCTTTAGAGTAAATTCACAAGCTTGGTCTCTTTTTAAAGCTAATAATCTGAATTTTTAACTTCAGCAGTCATATTCTTTGTAACTGTAACTAGTATTTAGTATA
>NW_013952557.1:216076-220154 GCF_001266775.1 Austrofundulus limnaeus | reverse complement strand
TATTTAGTATATTGAAGTAAAATACACAAAAATCAAGATATTTTTCTCCCAAATTTTTTTCTTTTATTAAGAAAGTATCACAGAACATGAAGGGAATGAAATATCAAACAAATTTTACTGGGCTAAAATATTAATTCTCAACTATTACCAGTTCAAATTTGGTAACAGTAGCTCGAAATATGAATATTTGAGACATAGTACAATCCAGCATGTCCCATTTGCATATTACAGTATGTCCAAACTGTAGACTTTGTCTAAAACACTGTCATTTCTAAATTCTTCAACACAGGGACTTCACTCTGGGCTCAAATCAAAGATCAAACCGCCACAAAACACATTCTGCCATCCATACTTACTCACAGCATGATTAAATTAAAGATATATATTAATGTTCAGAAATATTTACACCAACTGGAGTACATTCAGCCAAATTTCCACCAATAACCAGCCAAACTGCAAGAATAAACAAATATATCCTTATTTCTTTCAAAGCATTAACATTCCWCACAGCTTATAAAACCACCAGCAGCGAATTTTTTTTTTCACTCACATTTGATGCATATTTGTCCTCAAATATGATGAAATTAGCTATTCAAAATGGCCGACCAGAAGTCTTTTTATCCAAATATTTTTACTTCTSCTGGCCACAAAAATCACTCTTTCATGTCTTGAAGCACTTGAAACACTAAATAACAAATATATTTTCATCTTATCAGCAGGTTTAGTCAGCTAACTTGTCAAAAAACGATGGAAAAATAAAAACGTTTTCCTGTGAGCGTGGCTGTCTTCGGTAGCATAGCAATACTGCCTAAATTTGGCGATCTCCTCTGTATTAACCTCGTCCGTCACTGAACAAAGTTCCCACCCCCTCAATATATATACCAAATGAAAGGTACGGTGATTGGCTACACAGCTGTGGCATCAGAACGAAGCTCGGAGCTGATTTGCCAATTCTACAGTCAATCAAATCCAGGACGACGGAAATCGGAAGTTGGTCACTTCTCGTTTATTATTGGCTCTGGACAGCCAGCCATTGAACCCAGTTGGTCAAATGAGGTGTCAATCGAAAGAGGAGGGCTTAGACGGCCATTTTGATGCATTGAACGTGGACACAGTTTGAACAGAAATACAGAACGGCCTTTCAAAATAAAACGAAACAAAAACGGCACGTGGGCGTTCCACTGAATGTTAACAGGATTTCACTTTCTGAGTTGTTAGCTGCTGTAGCGATGCACTGTTCAAGTTCAGCTATTCCCCAGTAACGTCACTTCCTGTTACTTCACATGCAAATATRTCAACAGCTGTTTATCTCAGCAGCATGAAATTCATTTTCCAATATTTTATCAATGTTAACATTCCAAAACTGCATTCATACCTATTACAAAAATTGGATGCCACGGGCACTTTRAAGTACGTGTWGTGAAYGATTTTCCACWACTGCCACAACAATTATTTGCTTAATGCTTGTCAAATTGCCTGAGTTATAGTCATTTTATGTTTGTCAGGTTTGCTTTGCTGTGGTGACCATGAGGAATTAGGTTGACTACAAAGGATAATCAGGTACAGATATTCATTCAGTGAATACTAAATAAAAGTGTCATTACAAATCATTCAATAATTCATGAAACATTTTGCTAATGGTACAGAAAAAAAAGGAACAAAGATATGGCAAAGACATTTTCGCTCCACCTTCACCTCTGGCACCAGGTGATAAAAAGCTTTTGTCTCCTTCAAAAACAAATAATTGGGAAAGATGTCTGATGTCTGCTATAAKTAATTAATGTTTATCTACTTAAAATCCTAACCATCGGTACCACCTGAGGATACTGTAGATGTTCCTTCATTTGGACTGTCACGGTGATAAAAAAAAGAGAGGTAATCCAAATCAGCTCTGCTTCTTCACAAATATAACACAATGTCTGTTGCATGTGCACTTCAAACAGGTCAGGCCTGATCAGTTCAATTCATAACCCCTTCTACCAGAAGCAGCTTTGTTATTATTATTATTATTTTCTCACAGAGGTGTTTGATGTTAACTAGAGTTCCCAACAATGTTCCATTAGCGAGATCACGTTCAATATGGCAAAATGAGGCATCTTAGTGAAAAGATTTCTGGTAACAAAAGCTTCGGGGAGAGGTGTAAAAAGAAGAAAATCGAGTTAAAGGCGTCAGGGTTGTGTGTAAATGGTGACAGATAATAGCAATTTTTTGTAGTTTTAGACTGAACTCATTTTTGCTCCTATTTCCTTTGGGTGAGCAAAAATACAATTACTCCTCCACAGATGCAGCATTTTTCTTCTCTTCGTTTTTTTATTTTTATTTATTTTTTTTATTTTTTTTAAGTATTTGGGCAAGTTCGGATATCTTCTGTTGTGGAATACTTATTTTCTGTATCACCTTGACACTGACCACTTGTTCCTGTTCCTGAAGATATGAACACTTGTTCATATCTTGTGATATCCTTCCGGACGTCAGCATCGAGTTGACCTATTTCCGTGTATCAGGATGGGGCAGGTTATGATTGGTTGTTCATTCTCACACGATGTTAGATGACAGAATGCTGTATATGAGGCCTCTCGAGACAGTGAACAGAGAGTTAGACAGTGAGCAGTGTGGAGAGACAGACAGAGAGGCACAGAGACAGGCCACGTTCTCTGTGTTTCCTGTTGTTGCAATAAAACTCAGCTGATCATCCCATGGAGCACCTTCATTCTTGACCAGCGTATTTCTGTCTCTGTTGTTAAATAAATATTGCCATAACATCTTCAAACAACAACTTGTCCATGTTTCCTCCGGCTTCTTTTCCCACATATTCGTATCTGTTTTATATGTAGAAGATGTTTACATGCGTTGATGAATTGCCTGCCGATGCCCTGAGAGATCTTTACCCGAAGGACACTGTATATCACATCAAAGAGGACACAAAACACAAATGTGCTATCAACTCCGGTAGGAATTTTTTCCACAGTGACCATAGATCACGCTATTTTGAGATACAAGAAATGGTSCTGAAGCCTTTGGTAAGAACCTGCACGAAATGTCTGCACTGCTGAACTTAAAGTCACTGCAGGTTTTTACGACCTGTCCAACTTAAATGATTTATACTCATAGCGTAAGGTTGCACATGATTTAAATTGAAAGACAAAACAGGGAGAATTTCCATCTTTACTTGCTCCATTAAAGGCTAAAGGCTGTAATGACAACATTAAATGTTTTTTTGTTAAGACTTAGCTGAGTTGTTAGCTCCTCTGTTTGTTTATTGGTTTGCTCCGTCCTGCCCTACTGAACATGGCGTCGACCCACTACTGGTATGCAGATCACGTTCTGGGAGCAGGTCAGCTGCGCCCAGAGACTCCCCATTCTTTTGCATCGAGGACCTGCTGCGCATGCCCAGGAGTTAACATTAGCCTTCAATGGTAAAGATTTCTGCACCCTGGTGGGAACCGGAAGTGACTCAACACGACATTGTTCAAGAGTAAAAATGAAAGTTTATCCATTAATAACTATAAAAAATGCATCTTACACATCTAAAACGTATATAGATATTTCTACTAAACATTTTATTTTGTTATTTTGTTTTTATATTTTTTCTGTCTGTTATGGATTAATTATGTATATCTGTTCTACCTTGACACTGTCCAGTAATCATATCTTACGATTAACCAGTTTCGGCTGTTTTACTCTATCAGCCCAGACTTCAAGACTCCAGCAATGCATGACCTCTCTTTATTTTGATAAGGTAGCTTCTGGGCTGAGAGCCCTGTTATTGGTTAGGTTGTTGCATTTGTCGAATGGTGATTGGCTGTAAGCATGTCACATGATGCTATATCATTGGCTCTCCACTGACAAGAGCCAGTCACAACATGACAGACTTCCTGATTGACCGTCTGCTGTGTTGTTGCTCAGAATTAAATCATTTGAYGACCAWACACGCAGACTTTCTGTGCATTTATTCCAACGTGTTTCTGCATTCTTGGTAAATCATGCCACGACACTGTCCAAAAAAATAGTGTTGGGGCGGCGCCCTAGCGCCCTCTATTGACCAGCCGCCACTGTGTGTGTGTGTGTGTGTGTGTGT
>NW_013952557.1:213914-215907 GCF_001266775.1 Austrofundulus limnaeus | reverse complement strand
AATGTGATACACCACTGAAAAAAATATAGCTGAGCAAAAAAAAAAAATAATAATAATAATCTAAGAACTGCAGTGTGAACGTAAGCCTTACAACATTTCCCCACTTCCTGATTCATGTGCCCCCTCCCCCATCTAGACCACTGGCGCCCCCTAGGGGAGGTGAGCCCCACACTTTGAATACCCCTGCTTTGAACAGTAAGAGAATCTACAAGTCTGTACTTAACATGTGCCTCGCTCCAGCAGTGTAAACACATAACGTTTCATTTTTTTTAGGAATGTAGAGCTGTTTGAAGGGTACTTCCTTGGTATAGGGTCATGACATCATATCCAGGGCRTGACCTGCTTTTCTATAAAACGTTGCGAAAACACGTGATGGGGAGCCATCTTGTTTTAGATCTTCGAAGYCACAGACAGGCTCGGAGTGAAATGGTGTCTTTARATGTGAAAATAAACATTCAGCTGCAAACTTAATTTGTTTTCTGAATAATATTTGGGCTTCCAATGTGAACAAGTCTTTACAAACGAAACATATCGAGTTTATAACGCGCTCACAAACATATTCATGCATATACTTGGGTGGGTTAAATGAGGATAACACTCGACACCCAAATCAATAAAACCTGTGGAAGTCAACCATCGTCCCTTTTGGCCCTGCTTCATCTTCAGACTCATCATTTGTTGCTGTTTTTTTTATTTATATTGGCTTCATATTGACAGATGTTCTCTGCAGTGACARAAAACGAGGCCCTCTGTGAAGCCTTCTGCTTCAAAGCCCCCTCAGTGATCAACATATGTGGCAATAGATCAAGCACCTGTTCCTGCCATTCGTGTCTGTGCTCAAACCTCTGTGGTTTTTCTGAAGTTGACAGATACAGATGACGATGCATCCAAAGGCTGACGGAGAAAATGGATGRATGAGCGCAGACTGTCTTCCTTTTTTTCCTCCTCTCTGATGAGCCGCTGGTTGAAAAAGCCCACACCTTTCTACAGTGTCCAGTGCTCGGCACTGCACCACGCTACTGCCTGGACTCAGAGAGGAGACTGCAAAGAGAAACATTTACTCATTCTGTTTGCAGCAAAGGGGATGGGCTCCTTGCTCTGCCTCCCTTTGATTGTAATCCTATCTAGGCCAGCACAAGACACTGGAGACTTCAGTCTCTGAATCTTCTCTCGCATGGATAAACAGGAGATGGGCTCCAACCGTTTCCAAGCAAAAAAAAAATTAAGTGCTGTTCTGTACTTGATGACAGACGGATAGAAGTTGTCCTTTTTTTTGTTGTTATTGTTGTTGCTCTGAGGCATCACATTTTAGGAAGTAGAGGATGAAACATATTGCTTCACAGCACATCGTCTTCAGTTTTTCTACACTTCAGAAACTAGTGCACATCAAGACAGAATATTCACCGGCTTGTGTCGAGCCTTTTTTTTTTTTTAATCGCAACTACTAATCTCTGCACACATGGTAATAAAGATTTAAAGGCTGTTCTTCAGGAGTGCAACAAGATCCTATGCTATGAGAGCTGGCATTTCTACAATGACACAAAATTTCCAAACTCTCTCATGAACCAAAAAAAAAGAAGCTGTCTCATGATTTTGTGTGGCGACATTATCACTGAAAACATCTCCACCACTTTAAGTCGTTTGTGTGGCAGCAGTTCAAAGTCAATCAGACATTGAAGTGGAGGTAAATCGGTCTGTGAATTGGACTGTACTGTTCCCTGAAACCATGTGATGCTTGATGTTTTATTAAAGGGGCAATATTATGTGTTTCTCTGGCATATATTTAAATACTGTACCATTACAAAGTATAATTCATCTGTAAACACTTTATAAATCATTTATAAATGTTTATTATGCAATAATTAAGGACAAGAAAGACAAAACTGTCAAGTTTCTTACCAAATAATGAGATAAATCTGTTCACAGTTCTAAAAGGTGCTATAATAAACATTTCAGACTAGTTTACTACCTTGTAAGCACAATAATTAGGAAA
>NW_013952557.1:205930-213497 GCF_001266775.1 Austrofundulus limnaeus | reverse complement strand
TTTCCTAATTATTGTGCTTACAAGGTAGTAAACTAGTCTGAAATATTTAATACCCAAACAGATTTGACTCAGTATTAGGAAAGAATCAGGACAATTTAGTCTGTTTTTGACCTTAATTAATGTATAATAAACACTTACTAATAATTAATAAAGTCTTTACAGATGATTTAATGACCTATCTATAAACTATTTAAAATCCATCCATAAGGGGAATCTTATTGAAAAGTGCCTTTTTTTCATATTAAATTAAGGGAAAAAAATAAATCAAAGGTGGGGGGAGGGGGACTTTTGGCAGGCCGGAAGGAAGTCACCTGTTGGCCTCCTTTGGCCCACGGGCCTTGAATTTAACACCTGTGGGACATAATTTTCATTAGAGGCATTGCAATGACAGCATCGGTTCATGTGATATGATTGTTTATCATTGTTTGCTATGTAGAGTAGAAATGGGCATTATAAACTCATAATTACTTTCTTTATGTGTAACAGTGCTTTATTATAGAAACTAGAACACTTTACTGTGTTTAAGGCTTTTTTATCTTTAAATAATTGTTTTCTGATATTTAGAACTAGATTGACAGAAACTATGAAGCATCTTTGATTGTAGCTGGTAAACGTATATATTGTTGTTTAGCTGTCCATTAGGAATTTTTGGTATTTAACTACATAAAACAGTTTTTTTTCTTGGATCAACTGCCCCACCTCTGTTACTGAATGTCAGCATGCAAAACAGAGACAAAGGTAAAACCCTTTTTTTTACTATTATTTTAGAAATCAGAGTGTATTTTTACACACAACAGATGAAAGTTGAGTAGCAGGGGAGTGTTGTGATTGCTCACATAAAGAGATGAAGAAAACTCTTCAATTTGTATCAACACAGACGTCTGTCAGACTACAAAGAAGCGCTGCAACCCTTGGGGCACGCTCCCTGCTGTGACCCACCGCAAATTGGAGGCCGTGACTCTTTCTGCACAAGTCTCGCTTTCACGTATTTTTCTTCATTGAACGAGAAAAGAGCTAGGCTTTATTTACGAATAAAATCGTAGGAAAACACACGCTGACAAATTTCTATTAATGTTTTACAAATGGTGTCAACAAAAGCTGAATTCCACATCAAAGCAATTACAAAATGACTCACCGCAGGTGTTAATACTTATAACTGTATTCTAAAATATCACTGACAATTTCTTTTGTTTGCTTTGAAAACAAAACAAATGTATTTTTTTTTCAAACTTAATAATTTTTACTTGTTATATTTACTCAGTGGAGCCTAAGTGGCAACATTAAACTGTCCATCTTACCAAGTTTTAAAACCTTATATCAGCCAARAAGTCTTTTTGATCTTGTTTTGAGACTGATTTACTAAACAAGAACTGATTGTGTAAAATTAATCATCTTGTTTTCAGAATGTGTAAGATTATTTGTCTTGTTAGCCTGAAAATTAGACTCAAATTAAGTCAAAACTTTCTGCCAGTGGAGTAAGAAAATTTTACTTGGTAAGATTCTTGAAATAAGAAAAAAAAAATGAGTCAAATCAAGTATTTCAAAATTCTTACCAAGTAAAATTTTCTTACTCAATTGGCAGAAATTTTTCACTTAATTTGAGTCAAATTTTCAGACTAACAAGACAAATAATCCTGAAAACAAGATTATTATTCTTACACAATCAGTTCTTGTTTAGTAAATCAGTCTCAAAACAAGATCAAAAAGATGTTTTGGCTGATATAACATTTTAAAACTTGGTTAGGTGGACATTTTTTGCAGTGTACAAAGCCTTAACTTAAATTTTTTGAGGGGATTGCCAGAAAAAAAGAAATCTATTTTAGAGTGAGGTTCAGTTAAAATAGAAAATTAGTCGGAGAACAAATAAACTAAGGTGATAAGACACAGCTGTTTTTTTTCTTTCCTAATTTAAAAGGGGGGGGGGGTATGCAAAATCAACTTTTTTGAGTTTTATATCATGTTACCATTCCATCAAACAGATACCCAGAGTGCCGCTTTGACTCATTCATGCATGTTTGAGAAATCCTTGAATCTCCTGTGGCAGCCTCATGGTGCTAGCTGAGTGAAGCCGACCCCTCCCAAAAAAATGAACCACAGAAAAATAAAAGGCAAATTGGATGAGTGGTTAGTGCATCATTTGTGCGCATTTGTGCACTTGAAATTGTCATTTGTGCTGCTATGGTTTTTTATATATTAAAGATTATTTGTAAGGGTCGTTCAGTCACCACTGCTCCAAAATGAACCAAAAATGAACCAAACTTGTCGAATTTTGTAGTGCTCTGTTTGAGCAGGTTTGTGCCRTTGAAACAATTGTTTGTGCTGCTATAATTAATTAGATACTACACGATATAAATTTGAACAATCACGTGACTTGGCCGAAATTCTTTACGACGTCGCAGACACGTGATCGTCCGAAATTATAACGTGTAATATCTAATAAATCACAGCAGCACAAACAGCAGTTTCAACAGCACAAACCTGCTCAAAGAAAGCACTACAAAATTYGACAAGTTTGGTTTATTCTTGGTTCATTTTGGAGCGATGGTGACCCCTGAACGACCCTTACAAATATTCTTTAACATATAAAAAAACCATAGCAGCACAAACAACAATTTCAGGTGCACAAACCCGCACAAACGAAGCACTAACCACTCATCCAATTTGCCTTTTATTTTTCTGTGGATCATTTTTTGGGAGGGGTCGGCTTCGCTCAGTTGAGCTCAGTCTRCAGCTAAGCTCCCGCCCCTCMGATCATCCCTCCTCCAAAACATTATGGTGAAGACATGCTGAAGTGGGAGTGTTAGAAATGGTAGGTGTTCCTTATAGAGACCAGAGCCTAGAGGCCAATTTCATGGCCTGTGATGAAAAGTCCAATTTATTTTTGATACATGAAATATTTTTATAATGACTGAAGGTAACATAGTTGCTTAATTGTAGTATTAAATTGTACTGTGAGGCTGAAGAATATATAATACCCCGTTTAACAACTTCTCCAAATATTCAACATCGGCCCACTGTTCACATATGAAGGAGGTTCAGTTTGGAGTCATTTCAGTGAAAAAGTTTAATAAATATAACCAGGAGACAGCTGCGTCTGAGCTGAATGCACAGAAGGTTATCAGGAGAGTGGAAACTCACAACTCAAAAAATAGTGCAACAACAATAGCACCGCTGCCAGAAGACCACATTTGGATGGTTGCGCAACACTGAGCTGTTGATTTCACTCCATCTGTTCTTCAACACACCCAAACATTCAAGCTAATCGCCGTAAACAGCCCTAGTTATTCAGGAAGAACGACGCGCTGAACTCTACACGAGGGCGAAAACGTAAACTGAGTGTTACCAAGGTAATTATGACACGACAGCAGGTGTAGATGGGGTGAGAAGGCTAAAAAAAGGTGGATAAAGTTCCAAAAGCAGCAGGTTTCTTTCCCTGGAGTCTAATTATGCCACTTTTCCTAGTGTGTTGGACAAACAGCATAAGCAGATTGGACATTATCGTGCTTTTATGAAGGCAAATGAATCTACTTACATTCCAATATTCATGATTTGGGTAAGGCAAACTGTGAGTTTAGTCTGGTTAACCAAACAGTCATGTAATGAATGCTGACAGGGACTTCCAGATGGAAAGTTGTAGAAACACCAAGTACAGYTTTCAGTCTGGATTGCAGAAGAGCACATTTTCTGCTTTAGTGTTTGTTCCATCGAAATCACAAGACCAGAATCCAAATGTGTAACAAGAGTATTAGGGCTACATTGCAAGTTTTGTCCTGATGCATCTCAGTAATCCAGGTAAAAAATCAAAAGGAAAAAAAATTGTATAGGTCCTCTGGACGGGTTCTTCTTTAATGAAACGTTTCGTCTCTCTTCCAAGAGACTTCTTCAGTCTGAGAGTTTCAGGCAAAATTCAGGCTTTTGAGTCCTGCCTCCAGGTGACTCATACTCACATCACATGGCTATSGTTCACACCTAATTAATACCTATTGTTAACAGGGGGTGGAGTGATACTGCCAATGGCAGCGCTGTGGGAGGGGGACAGCTGAAAACGGAGGCCCCCACCTCTGTTTAATGATGGACGGTGATTTTCACAGATATGAACCAAAAAGAAGGTAAACATGTTGAATTCAGGAGGTTTTAAGGTCAGGTCAAGCATAGCTCTTCATAGAGTCAGAAAGTGAACATCAAGAAAAACAACATTGGAAAACAAGTCTGACCATTTAAGCTACAAAATAAAGGAATTTAATAAAGATCTGACTTGTACTGTGCTGGAGAAAATATGGCACATTTCATTTTTAATCACTGCTGAAGGGTTCTGCTGTTTTAAGAGTTTGGATCCAGTGATCCTCTGTGCAAAGCTGAAAATGTTCAAATGTTTCATTTATTATATCTGTAGCATTCTTTTAAAAGGGCTGACATTCAGTGAGATACAAGGTTCACCTTAGAAAGGTGTTCAATGGTTAGAATCTTGCTTTAACCATKTAATGACATCTACTCTCATGTTTTATGGGACTACTTTCATGYCAGGTTTTGTTCAGGTGAAAGTTTATTGATCATGAGACAGGATTTAATGAWTGTAATAAACTTTGATGTATATCCTGAGTTTGTGTTTATTCTGCTTTCATGTGAAAAAAACTTCCCAGTATTGATCAGCACAACTTTAAAATGGTATTATTAAAACGAAAGAAAACTGGAAGATTTACAGAAAAAATGAAACAAGCCGGTAGATTAATATGATTTATTTTATATCAGTTTAAACATTGGTAACTAAGTTTCTCTCTCACAGAAATTGCTGATAAGTGAAAAATTAAACATGAAATTGTTTCCTGAAAAGTATGTTAATAAAAAAATATCCATTATCTCTTCAATAAACAGCCTGAAAACCACTTATGCTTTTGTTAAATGTCCACCCGAGTGTTTCCATACAAAAACAGTGCTACAGAGATCAGAGGTTTATAGTAACTAAGTACATTTACTTTGTTACAGTACTCAGTTTTTTTGAAAATTTGTAATTTTACCAATGATTTTTTAAACAGCTACTTTTACTTTTGTTTCATTTCAAAGCTAAAAATGATACTTTTACTTCTTTACTTTAAAATGTAACACCTGGTTACTCGTTACAAATTAAATATATTCAAACTCATCATGAAAGATGTTTCTGCTCTAAAAAATGAAGTGTTGAATTTACTCAGCAAAGTCATGTCAACTGGCTCCACTAAGCCTAGCTGAGTAAACTGAGCAAAGAATATACGTATATTACTGAATTTACTCAATCTGGTTTAGTGGAACAAGTTTGGTTCAGTAAATTCAACAGTTTATTTATTAGAGTGTGCAAAAATACTTTTACTTTCCCAATTTTTTTTGAACAGTTTTGATTTTTACTTGAGTAGTTTTCTCATCAGTGAAATTTATTTTAACCAAAGACATTTTCTGTTCATGTAATTTGACTTTTACTTAGGTGTTTTTAAGTACTTTATAGACCTCTGACAGTATTTTAGCTGCACTTTTTCCACAAACTGAAGTTTTAAATTAATCTGTTTCTCAAACAACATTAACTTGAACGTATTGATGAGTGGATACTAAAAACCTTCAACTGTCGAGCAAAAAAAAAGTAAGAAAAAAATCATGCTAGTTTTTCTTTTTTTAAATTAAAAATCACAACTTTAATCTCAGCTTTCACCAGTGTTTGTTTCATTGTAAGATTTGGACGGCTGTAAGAAAAGTTCAGTTTAACTTGACTTTGCTGATGGGAGAAAATTCACCGCAGAGCTCAGGAGCATCCAGGGTAAAAATGATCGGTGTTCCAGAAGAAAGCGTTGAATGACACCACGGTTATTCACTGCTGAARGATCAAAAGCTGCACACTGTGCAAAAAATATGCAGGCTAAGTGCTTCTGGATCATTAAACCTAAAGTGTCATAAAGAGAAATATCCTTGTAAACGGTCCTGTAGGATCCACGCTCTCTGATTTTAAAGATCATGAACCGTCTCCAGCTTGGATTCTTTTCAAACTCCATCTATAACGCAGACATTTGAGTCCTCTGACAGAGATGAAATGATCTTGTCTAAATGTTAAACAAAAAACCTGCCTTGTAATCACAGAGTGACCAAAGAAGAAAAACTTTTCAGGGATGAATTCCACTGTTGAAAAATCAAAAACGGTGCAGATATGCTGTGGATGAAAATAGAAGAGATGCTTGATTGAATCTGGTAAAAAAAATTAAAATAAAAAAACAAAACTAGATCAAGAAAATAGTGTCAAACTGAAAAGCAGCCATTTTTTCAGGAAAAGGGATAAAATAAATCTCACACCAGAATGAAGACATGTGGAAACCTTTGCCTCCCTGATGCCACAGCAACATGTGCTAATCTTAATCCTGTGAAGCCAACAGGAACATCCAGAAGTCGGAAAACTTCATTTCGTTCCTGTTGGAGCTACCTCCCAACGAGAAAACAGCTTCTCACCGAAACTCAACACGACTTTTAATAAGAGGTTTAAACATGTCAACAGGAACTCCACAGGAGATCAGCGGGGAAGCATCTAATATGGGAGTGAACTCCTGAAGATGCGAGACATATTTATATTTTATGGGGTAAGAGGAGACATTTTTCACATTTAGGATCACTACATTGAGGCAACCAAAATTTGGACACTAATTTATATATCTGCATATATTCCAGGATATTGTGCATCTCTTCAAACAATCAGAATGAGTGTAAACATACTGTATTTATTTGTGTATAATACAATCTCATGTATAATACGACCCCACTCCCTCTTTTTTTTAGCTTAAAAAGGCATAAAAATTTAATCCTCAAACTACCTCCAATTTCATACAGACTTCAAGATTTTTCAGCCTTTATACATATCAGTAAAATGATCATTGGACTGTTCATTTTATTTTAACAACATATGTACTAAAAGGTATTTTGACAACAAATATATATCAGCAGTAGCAGCATCATATGAATTCTGGCATTTTACTCATAGTCCACCAGGAGGTGCCAACACAAATGTCAGAGACTTCACATGAGATTTGGGCCATCTTGTGGGGGAAAAGCAGATCACTTCCTACTCGCGAGCGCCCCCTCTGGTGGGGAAACATTTTTTCAGGGATACAAACTTTTTCAGAACACCGGTAGATGGCAGCCTTTACAGACAGATTGTTGTTGTTCAAGGAGCGGCCCAGTCACACACTAATGTCATTAGTTTGTTATCATTACTAAGACGCAGGACTACCTTTTTCCCCTTTTCCCACATCATGTCGCCTGCTTGGATCTGTTATTATCTCGCTCTGAAGCACAGAGGAGTGTCAGAGGTAAGCTTGCTTCAACTGCTTTTTATGACGCAGTCTCATTTCGGGACTGAAGCCGATATTTCAGTTAAAATACATAAGTAAAAATATTTATCCGAGCATAGTACTACCCTCCAACTTTATGGATGATTTTATGGATTTAATTTTACGTATTATACTTGAATAAATATGGTAATTGTTTTGATAATATAGCATGTTCAAAAAAAGTCTCATGGCACAACTTACCCTGACGTTTAAGTGGTAAGTTGTGCCAT
>NW_013952557.1:203787-205520 GCF_001266775.1 Austrofundulus limnaeus | reverse complement strand
ACACACACACACACACACACACACACACACACACACACACAACTCACTCACCTGCTCTTCTTTAAATAAGTCATTTTTTTCACCGGCAAGTGTATTGTATTTGTTGTACACAATTCAACAGGTGCAATAACTTGTTTTTATTGTTACAAATTACTGCTAAACTGTTGCTTATTAAAAAAGGCAGAATGCTTTCAAGAGTGCTTGGGRAGTGACAATAACATTTWGTAAGAAAGCACTAGAAGAGAATCCAAGTTACAGAATCATAGATTAACAAAACTTGCATCTTGCCAAAAGGGTCAACTTAGCCCAAAGCTACMATTTTCATTTTATTTATTCCCACAGCTAAAATGCTATATGCTAGGTTTATGACCTCATGYTGTAGCTCACAGATACAACAAGATGTATAAAATGTAAAGATATCTAYTATGGACTAAACACAGTTCCWATTAAACTTTTGATWAACTAAATTCACTTTCAAGGGTGAAAAAAAAATTTAGAAATAAAAGTCTAAATGTGGTTCTTACCTTSGTGAAATTACACATTCCTCCTAACTATTTGGTCACATGATCAATGTTTTTAACCATTTCCTAGCAATAAGGGGTGGCTCAACTTACCCCAGTCTCCCCTGTTACGCCAATTTATTATGTGAAGAACTATAGCACATTTATTTGAGAACCTGCACCTGCTGACAAGTGTTGAATTCATCCCTTCATTTAAAAATTGTTCAAGTGGGAAAAAAAGATCAATGTGACCTCAAGTTCAGGTTAGGGTCAGTGAATTGAATCACAAAACTGCATKAAGAGAACAACAAAAAACAAAAATAAAAGGCAGRAATTGATTTTCTTCACTGACAGTTTGTTTTCAGCTGCAGAGTCTAACAAAGAAAAACACTAAGATGCTCTGGAAAGAATGATAATGACCTTTCAAATGTCCTCCTGATTCCCAGGGAAAAAATATTGTCCAATTACCTTTTTTTAAAATTCCACAATSTTTGTACGGTTATTAGAATACTTATTTGAAAAAAAGTATTTATTTTTGAGATATTACATGTCCCCTACGGTGGACATCAGAACACCATACATGTAAAACTGAACCTTCATTGCAATCAATTAATCCCAAAGAAAATACCAAAAAGTCAAAATAAGAATGAATTTAACATCTGTATAACTATCAATCATCACTTTTTTCTTCTTTTTTTTTTTTGCTTTGTTGTGCTAATTTAGTAAGATACTTTAAAAAGTAATTCCCTTTATTAGAACTTTATTATCTAACATTGTGTGTACATCACGTGCTTTACCTTTGCGTCAGATCTGCGACACCTTGATGCAAATGTTTTATCCACACTCCTGGAAGATGGATTGCATCAACGTSTCTCAGAGCTGTAATTRGCTGTGGTGTCAACCCAGCTGATGCAGAATAGACAAAGACCATCAGTCCAAGTGGGTATGGTTTGCCCGGTACATACCGGCACACTGGGTATTGACCAGTAAATGGAACCATTTGCTCATCAATGCATCATTTTCTTGTTCTAGACAGACTCAGACATCCTATCAACACCAATCGTACATCAGTATCTGAGTTTTCATCAACAATTTAAAGTAAAATTGTCTCTGCTTCTGAGAATGACTCCCTTCCTTGTTCTTTAAAAAAAATTGGAAAAAATAACTACAAAAGGTCCAGAAATAAATTGTGTAGGTCTTCTGGACGGGTTCTTCTCTAATGAAACGTTTCAT
>NW_013952557.1:200201-202733 GCF_001266775.1 Austrofundulus limnaeus | reverse complement strand
ACATTAGATAGATTATATAAACTGTAAAATATTAATAATCATTGTTTTAACAGTATTATTAGTTTTAATGATTTCTACATCGTCAGTCCTTTTTTTCCGCTCTGTGTCAACATGTACAGTGATGGGAAATCCAGAGTTCTGCCCGTTCAGCGTTAGCCGTTAGCTTCACCAGCCGATCACACGGTAACCTGGTTTCTGAGCTCCAGCTGTTCTATAGAACCTCCTTGATACAGACGCAGCGGCTCGAGTGAAAAAAATACACAGACACACACACAGAAAATAGATGCAGCAAGCTAAGCTACAGTATATGATACGGTAAAAACAACAACTTTAACAATTCTGCTCACTTTCCAAGTCTGTCGAAGACCTCGACCCTCCAGACMGCTTTTAACTGACCTTTCCTGTGATCCCTGAATGTGTCAAAATTTGCTTCAGGAATATATTTTTCTCTTCTGGTATTATAACACTGACTCCATAGAATATAATCAGTCTGCCCAATCTTTTGAGCAAGTGACACACAATGTATGAAAATATGCGTGACGTCACGAGTGAAGGTCCCCATTGAGCGGAACTGCATAGGAAGGCAAGGGCCAGGCTAGGTTTTTGCAAGTGACCAGCGATGAGTGTGGGATTTGTTTGTAAYCCAGCACCAACCTATTAAGCAGGTTTTCATCAGCACAGCTCTGCAGTGGGAAATAAGTTGCATGTTATTAACTCTGCTTTCAGAGAAATACATGTCTTACTCAGAACTGTTAAAGCCATGACAGAAGTATTATATAAAAATCACAGTTTAATCTTTAGTCTCTCTCGATGTAATCAGTCGAATAGCACACATCTGAAATCTCATGCTGGAACTGAGCCATCCCCAAAGTACATTCTCCGCTCAGGACTTTTCTTGTGTTGCCAGCCAGGCAGCTGTGGGCTGGCTTTTGTGTGCCAGATGCTCCGAGTCCAGCACATGGTGGCCCAGGATAACACTGGATGAGGGGCACTGATTAGGCAAAAGCCTGCTGCACTACAATGTCCGGTTTGGATTAAACTTCTCTCTTTTTTTAATTTGTTTTTTTTACCCACTGCTGAATTAAATCCACGTTAGAAAATTCTTTTGTTCAATATGCAAAGTCCRGTGTCACAAAACTGTGTGGCCTCTCGCAGATGTCATTTTCACTGTAGCTTAGAAAACATCAATTTCCATTGCTGAGAGAAAACTGTTTGATGCAAAACTGTTTATGAGCACAAAATGTCTTCGCATTTTTTAGTCATAAATTAAAATTTAAGATCAAGTTAAAATGTTAATCCAGCAGATGTTTTTTTCTGTGTTAAGATTTTCAAGGAATGGTTTGAACCGAAGATGCAGGACTGAGTGAGGGTGGCGAAAGGTGCAAAAGTTTTWWTWAMMAAAAAAAACAAGAGGCTGRTGAGGCAACAAACTGAATACAAGAACTTGGCTTGGTGGGGACATGAACAAAGAACAGCAAACAAGGATCTGACAAACACTGAAGACACTGAACAGGATATAAAGGGAAAACTAATGAGCTAAAACAAGAAACACCTKGGGAAGATACATGAGGATCAGGTGTGAGTGGGCGGGGCTGGAGCACAGGCAGACAGGAGGAAGRAAACAGATGACAAGACAGAAAACTAGAACAAAACATTAACAAAGACACCGATCATAATATTCTGCCTGTCTTTGAATATTCATAAATTTACCAACAAACTTACTTTCAGTGATTGTTTTTATTCCAAACAGAGTTAGGGGTTAATTTTCTAAGTAGCAACTMTATCTGATTTGATAAACTGATAAGAAAAATCATTTAAAGTATTCACAGGAGTCCAGAATTAAAGTTTGACAAAGTTGTGTTATTACTTGCAAGGAGATAGATCCAATTTCCAGCATCAGCAAAACTGTTCTGAAAATCAGCAGSAACACAATTATTTTGTGCATTTCCAGTTTCCAAGGAGTAAACCTCCTTTACCTCCTCCACTCTTCTCTCTTATCTGCTGGAAACACTCTTATCTGTTCATCCACACAGTTCTCTTTCTTCTGACTGATTATAACGTCTAATACAGTCATGTTTTGTTAGTTTGCTCTTGTTGGCATTTTGTCTTGAAAWGATTTAAATAAATAGTTTTAGGGGGAAAAAAGTAAAAACAAATGATCATTGTTGCTGGGTTGCAGTTTTAGGCTACGTTCACACCGCAGGCAAATCTGACCCAAATCTGTTTTTTTTTTTGTGCCCCTTCTGGCCCTTATCTGATTTTTTTATGACAGTCTGAATGCGACAAATCTGATTTTTTTTTTCAAATCCAACCCAGGCCGTTTCAATATGTGGTTTTAAATCAGATACATATCTGATGTTTTCAAAGCGACTGCAGTGTGAACGCTCGTGTCACATTCCATCTGATGTTTTCATCAGTGAGGTGGGGGTGAAGGATCGATAAGACACTAAGTCCTGATGCACCTCTGTAATTCTGGTAGAAAAAAATCAAAAAGAAAAACTCAGTAGGTCCTCTGGATGGGTTCTTCTTTAG
>NW_013952557.1:192250-198359 GCF_001266775.1 Austrofundulus limnaeus | reverse complement strand
ATATGTAGGTTTGTATATTGCAATGCACTTACTGTCATAGTCTGTGTTTATTTTTCAGTTTTCCTAGTGTTTTCTATGTTCCCCAGTGTGTCTTTGCCCAGCTGCCCATCATCACGCTGCTGATTACCCTTGTGTTTCTCCCCAGGTGTTTTCTCTCCCCTAATTAGTTTTCTGTGTATTTAAGCCCTGTCCTGTCTCTGTCTTTTGGTCGGATCATTGTTGTGTTTTGGTTCCTTGTGCTTCGTTCCCCTCGTGCCTGATCATCTTGTGAAATTGTAAGTTTGATGCCAGCAGCCCTCTTTTTGTTCATTATTAAAGTTTTTTGTTACATTTTGAAACCTTGCCTGCGCCCTGGATCCGTTCCTATCTAAACCTCACACATACAGAACTCTAAGAAGTTAATTCCTAGTTTTTTACAACTATATACATGTGGTCCAAACATTGCATCAGTGCCTCTATAATTTATGACCCCCCATGAATATTTTTCATGCAGCTTCTCWACAGCAGTCTTCTTTTCCTGGCAGGTACTAACCTTTTCTAGAATTCTTCCACATGGCTGAAAGCAAAGTATGCAGGTGTTTGTGAAATTTCATGCAAAGCCCATCTCTGACCCTTAAAATAGTCCCTAACAGCTGCAGCATACAAAAAAATGTGTTTGATAGGTTCCACAATGTCAGTCACAATAATTATTTCAAGCAAAGAAACAATATGAGCCCAGGTGTCACTTTTAACCAGCCAGCAGAAGCAAAGTGGGAGAAAATAATTGTGGTTCTGAGGAAGGAATGCTTTGTGGTTGAGGTTCACTGGATATAAGGAAAAAAATACTAATTCTAAAATAGTTGTTATAAAAAGACACCAAATATGTACTAGTTMACTTTACATTCATCAAATGGGAAAACATCCAAGTTTTAGAATCAATATGAATGCAGCTGAACTCTATTACTGTTTGCTTTTAATATCATCTTACATCCTGAATTTATTGGTGTTTTTCAGCCCAGCTGCCATTGCTGATTCTAATATTTAGACTAATAAATCCTCAACTACAGATAAGTGCTGCTTTAGTGACTTTTAAAACAACTCTTGATTTATCACCTGTGCCGCTCCTCCACAGTGATGTGAACTGAGAATAATCTATGTACTTGTATGGGTTCATAGTACCACTTCCCCCGTTTTGACTGACTAAACATTTAGATKTGATATAATTGGCTTGGTAACAAAGTGACCAAGGGGCGTGAATAAATTTGTAACAAGCCCTTTGATCAGAGGCGCATTGGCACCTTGGGCCTCCCTCGACATGGCTGGCTGTCAGCTTGGCTTGGTGAGTTGCAAAAGGCAGGAATTTCAACGCAGGATAAGTGATCTGACAGCCCCTAACAAAGTACACACACCCTCCCCTACATACCTMACTGAATAATTAATTTCCCTTCGTTGTGTGATGCCATTCAAGGTGAGACATTTACAGACTGTAACTAAAAGCAGTACATGCACCGATGACAGTTTTTCTCAAACCRAGTATGACTACTTCAGATTGGSTACTCGCCKATACCAARTACCAATATGAGTATTGAGTTAGAACTTAAACTTTAAACAGTGATTATAAAAAGACAATTTTAAAGTTAGAATCTAATCAGATTCRTATCTGATGTTTGTCAAAGTGAACMTCAGTTTAAACCAGGGGTTTATAATCCTGCTCCTCAAAGACCATTRTCCTGCATGTTTTAGTTGTTTTGCCTGTCAATCACTCATTCATTTAAGTCAGGTGTGCCAAAGCRGGAAAACATCCAAAACATGCAGGATTAGTGGGTTGAGAACCAAGTATAAACGGTCATAACATATTTCTCAGACGTTTATTTGTGTGAAGTGGGCGTATACAAGTGATATGATAGGAACCTTGAGTCGTGCAATTTAAAGAGATCCCTGATTAGTTGTAACATTAGGCTTTATTTGATAAACATATATTTTATCTGTAAAATTAAGACTGTAAAAATACTGTAGGCTGTTTTGTTTTGTAAATTTTTAAAAATATATTTTAACACCGACGGAGCCATTTTATTTACACGCAAAGCATTCTGGGTAAATGATGACATGGATAGGTCCTCGGTGTGAGTGAGCTATATCCACCCTGAAGGTTAACCTTGGACAATATCTGATGATTGAATCTTTAAATGAAACCAGAGAGCGTTGACAGAGAGGAGAAGGTAGAAATGACTCAGCCTGGAACTGAAAATATGGATGGAGGACAACAGAGCTGCTTCATGGAAGAAGAACYTCAGCTTAGCCTGTTAGCCTTTGCGCTATCACTGAAGATTATATCCTTATATGTATTAGCTAGGTACTAGTGCAACAAACTAACAAGCTAAACTGAGGTCCTCCATCCATATTTTCAGTTACAGGCTGAGACATTTTTGTGTTCCCCTCTCTGTCATGTGGATGGAGGACCTCAGTGACGAGAGGAGAATGTGTAGTGCTGAGCTAATACATATATATGGTGATAGCGTCAGGGCTAACGCTAAAGCTAACAGGCTAAGCTGAGGTTCTTCTTCCATGAAGCAGCTCTGTTGTCCTCCATCCATATTTTCAGTTCCAGGCTGAGTCATTTCTACCTTCTCCTCTCTGTCAACGCTCTCTGGTTTTATTTAAAAGAGTCGATCATCAGATATTGTCCAAGATTAACCTTCAGGGTGGCTATAGCTCACTAGCAGCCTTGCACCGAGGACCTATCCACGTCATCATTTACCCAGAATGCTTTGTGTGTAAATAAAATGGCCCTGTCCGTGTAATATATTTTAAACTTTTAGTTTAAAAATTATAAAAACTAAACAGCCTACAGTATTTTTTAGTCGTTATTTTACAGTTAAAATATACGTTTATTAAATAAAGTTTAAAGTTACAACTAATCGTGGATCCCTTTAAATCTTGTAGCTCCGCGTCTTCAGCTACAGAATGGTCATCCATCTCCTGGATGACTGAGAACTCACAGAAACATCTGATAGTAACGAGTTAAACCGCGTTGATACTAAAGTGGATCGATATTTTTGTTAGCTTTACTTGCAGCATGTCAYGTCGCTCTCGTTTTGTAAATACACACTTCACCGGAGCAGCCAACTACAGGGAGGTTAAAATGTAAACGGTGAACTAAACAAGCATGTCAGCTAATTATTTAACCGGTTCTGATTAAACAACAACTTCAGAATTGACAAGCTAACACAAGTAGCATCCRCCGTAGTGTTCTGTTTACTCCTGTAAACAGCGAGCAGAATATGACAGCACGTCATCTTTTGTGCATGCGCATTACATCAACCGCAAAAAGTATTCACATTGGAGTCGGGAAGTTGCATTTAAAATCAGAGGTTCCAYGCAAAAAAGCTTTTAAAAAATGCGTATTGGGGCATTTTGAAGAGTATGAGTACTTGTAAAATGCTGGTATCAGTCCCAGTATCCTTAGCAGTTCACCACCTGAACTGGGATACAAATCAATTGCAGTGGTGGGCACCAGTCCACTAAAGCGCAAAGCCGCCAATTGCGGACCTAAATATTTTGTTTGCGTTTTAGCAGTCTTACTCATTTTTATAATTCATAAGTGGATTGGCGCTTTCTAAAGTTAAAAAGCAGTACCACTAATAACTAATTAAATACCAGTCATCATTAACTTGAACAGCTGAAGGTATGGCTGTCAATGAATCACAACACATGATCTATCCAACAGCACCCCTCCCAGATAAACACACTTATTGGAAATGTAAACATCCTTGCTGAGAGTTGCTTTCGGCCACGGTTCTCATTTCCCACAATGCTTTGTGTCTGCTTATGTAGCAGGAAGGCAGTGTTTAGAATTCCCTTTCCCAGCAAAAACAGTAAACGTTTGTAATCCRTACTAAAATTTTGTATGTATTGATTTAATTTACTTTGCAATCGGAGTTTCTTTAAAAAAAAGTTTAAATGCTGGAGCTCAATTCTTGACATAATTGGTCGAAGCAATCGGCCAACTGGGGTTAGACAGACATCTAGTGGTCAATTGGAGCAACTACATGGAAAACCTAAAAATCCAAGCTCTTATTTTGAAGTTTGCAGATAGTTTCCTGTTCTCCGTGCTTTCGTTTCCCATCACAAATCAAATCCGTCATGTACCCAGAATGCATCGCTTCAGTTTTCCAATAAACAGATTTAAAATTACTTTATTGATGCTTCTTTAATGAAAAATCTACAACAAACAAAAGAAAAAGACAAAGAAGCAGCCGAGCTAGCAATCCTCAACAGCTTTTTAATTTTTACACCAGGAGCCAAAGTTCTGTTTCATGAAATCACATCCCCAGCAATCGACACTTGTGGGATTAAGCTGTACAAGGGTTCATACACCACTAGTTGGCAGTGTTGTGCATATATTGTACATGAATTATTGCCAGCTAGTAAGTGTCAAATTGAACTTGCACTTTAAAATTAGCTTCCACTAGTTTTTCTATAGCATAAGCGCTTTTGAAGTTGCGGATCTAAATATTTTCATAAGTGCTTTAGAAATTACAGAGCTAATTTTTGAATTAGCGCTGCCCACCATTGTTGGATTTATTCTGTGACCCCACCCCCAGATAAAACTCCAGGACTGATTCAAGATTGTATTTAATGTGTGAAAATAGATATAGATAAATCTGATCATGTCCAATTCTAATGTCAACAATACTTTGTGTAATCTCTTACAATCAATCTTTCATAATGAAAAACACTGGTAACATAATATTGTTCACCTTTTGCTGGTAAATGATAAAAAGATAAAGTGTTTATTAATAGTAAAGAGAGAGAGTAAAATCCATTATGAAATACTACACTTCCCTTTAATGAGCTCAAAGTAAGCGGACATAAACTGGTCTGCAGTTCCGTCCTCACCAAGTTAACAATGATGGATGCAAATCACAGAATCACAGCATCTCCTAGCAGCAGGGTGGTGAAAACCGTCAGCTACTGTAGAGGGAAATGCACTGTGGCTGCCCCGCCCACCACCGCCACCACAAGCCCCCAACCCCCCCGCCGTCTGGCCTCCTCCATCAGGAGCTTACCCCCACCCTACCCTCTCTCACAGCTCCACCAATCAGCAGATCTGTAAGCTGTCGGCGCTGATGAATAGAGGGCGTCTGCAGCCGTGGCTGCCACCGCAGGCACAGATGGATGATAGTGGGCTGTTAAAGTGCTTCCTGCGCCACAGTGGCCGGCACAGTCAAGGCGAACGGAGACAGCCAATGCTCCTGTGTTTTACTTCTCTCTCCTTTTCTTTTTCTTTTTTTGTAAGATGTTGCGCACCAAGTGCAATTTGGCAAGACCTGAGACACACTCAGACATCTACACCATTAGTAACAGTCTTTGCTTGTGTTTACACCACTTCTTTATCGCTTGCCACTGAAGACTAAGGCGAAGTGATAATGTTTTTGCACAAGTGTTCTCTTGCTTGTACCCTTATCAGTATACAGTGTTTCACTGGTATAAGCAAATATAGCAAAATGCAAAAAAACTCATTTGGACTATTTACCAATATGTAGCCATCAATTTGGTGCAGAAATAGCTAAGATTTATCTTCATCATAATAAGTGTTTAGTTACGATGGAGAATTAGGGTCACAAAATAAGATTTTTTTTTATTACGAGAGAATGAACTCATGATATTACAAGATTAAAGTCATAATATTYGAGTAAAAAGTCAGAATATTACAAAATTAAAGTTGTAATATGAGAAAAAAGTCATAATCTTACATGGCGTGTCCATTTTACATTACTGATACATCCTAAATGACTATGAGAGATCTGTTTTCACACTTTTTTTATTAACTATTAGAGTCAATTCTCTATTCTCTCTGTTTTTAGCTAAATATCTCATGAACCACTTGACAAAGTTTATTAAAACTTTCAGAAATAAATGTATTTAATGCAAGTTGACAACTGATTAACTTGTAGAGTCAACCCAATTCAAGAAGTCCACCACAGCCAACTGAATGTAAACACACAAACAAATTCAGCCTATTTTACACACTTTGCTAAACATTTGTGTGGTAATAGCTGAGCATTGTCCAAACCATTGCACAGAATGATGGCTTAGAACCCTGTTATTACGTGTTAGAGTCTGCGGC
>NW_013952557.1:189573-191381 GCF_001266775.1 Austrofundulus limnaeus | reverse complement strand
AAATAAACATTCCTTCAAGGAATGCTATGCATTTATTTATTGATTAATTTATTTTATTTTTCATGTCACAACTTTGGTACAAAACGAAAAACAAAAAAAAAACGTGAAAAACTTGAAGTGCAGAGAAGCAGTTGCCAGAGATTATGACATGATGTCAAACTGTAACAYGGTCTGCCACTGTCCAAATAATTAACTTTTGTACTGCACTATATTTAGCAACTGTAAGGCTAATTGAAGGGCTAATTAAGATGTATTCAGAATTAATTATAAACTGTTCTCCCAGATGAAAAGCGTGGCTTCATTTATACAGACTTCTAAATCCGCCCTTAATCTCACCACTTAGCCTGAGTGAGAAGTCAACAAAGAGAAAACACAAGCATTTAGTTTATGTTTTAAGCCACTGTACGTATATATATAAATTATATATATACATACGTACATATGCATACCGTCTTAGTTTGTCAAAATTAACCCGTTATTTTCATCTTCTACACACTAAATTGCCCTTTGACTTCTTCACCAGCTTCTTCAGAACGCAGATTCTTGGAAAAACTGACCTCGCCACCGCTCCAAATCCTTTTGTGCAACTGTCACAGACATAATGACTCTTGAGAGGGATTGAAGCACGAGCAAACATTGCAAAGAACATAAAGCATTAGATGCGCTGCTTTCAATGAATTGCACAGATTCCACAGAGGGCTTCCATCTGAGCACAGAGGCATCCAGCAGAGTTAAGTACATGCTCAAGCCTTTCACTGTGACTTCAGCGTATTACTACAGCCACTGGAAATGCACTTTACTCTTCAGCAACATGGTTAGATATAACAAGGAGGAGTCACATAGAGCCACAATGATGAGAAAAATAAAATATTGGTTAAGATTTTGACTCTTGAAACGGGAGGGGAGAATAAAGGTTTGTGTCTTACTGGACCTCAAACTGCTGGAAATTAGTGACTCAATCTTGACTCAATTACCCWAGAAAACAGGACAATTTCCAGTTGTGGTCTCACTTTCAATGCTTATTTTTGTCTGCAAAGCTTGTAAAACTTATTTAAGAGCAAAAATCCCCATTTTTATTCATTTATTTAATTAACTGTTTGCGTCATAGGCTGGTTTTAAACAAAATAACTTGTTTCACAGATTAATAAAGTTTCATTTCTACTCATTTTGGTTAGAGTTTTTGTTTACTAATATGTGAAATATACTGTTAGTGTGACTGAGTCAAGCACAGTGAGGTGGCAAAAATAAAAACATCCTGCAAACTATCTTATTGATAATTGTTATGGGCAGGTTACAATATAAAAATGTTTATGTAATGTTTGTATTTAATTTAGTTATGTTAGTTATGATAGTTTAGTTATGATGTAACTACAATAAACACTTTTCTAGATTTGTTACCTGAATTACTGAGTTACATCAGCACATCCTGCAAAACTTTTTTTTACAAATATTTGCACTGGTTTAAAACTAGATACCGCAAAGCAGTACCATATACTGCATGACACCAACACATAAACAAAGCACCAATGCACCAGAACGCAGATGTCTTCAGAACAGATTTATTGTATGTCAGAGCCAAACAGCAACAAAATAAATAAATATATAAATAAATAAAACATCTGAAACTCCTATTGTTGACTAGTTTTTGAATTCTAAGCATTTTTGTATGTCAAGACACCCCCTTTTCAGATGGGGTGGGAGGCTCATTGGTGGGACCAATGGATAGCTCTTTWTTAGAGCTAAACAACCAAACAATCTGAAGCTCCTATGTTGAATAGTTTTTGAGTTATAAGTATTTTTGTATTTCC
>NW_013952557.1:184465-188028 GCF_001266775.1 Austrofundulus limnaeus | reverse complement strand
GTGCCCTGAGACAACAGTTATTGTGACTTGGCACTATATAAATAAACTGTATTGAATTTAATTGAATTATTTTTAAATTAATGGCTAATCGAATTCCTACAACTTGAGATTTTTTTTCAAGTTTTAGCACTTTTGCCATCTTTTTTTTATTAATATATTGGGTATGAATATCTGAAACTAGCTGTGATCCTCAAAAACCCTGGCAGTATTTGTTGCAGACAAGTGACTTCATGTCAGATCTTTGGAGGGTCTTAACCTGGATGTGAGAAAGACTGCAACAATTTTTTTTTCTGTAAGATCTGAACTCTTCACCATCTCAGCTATGGGACAGAATATAAAAAAACAGTAATGGATGTTCCCTTTTTTTGTCTTTCTTATAATCACATTTTAACCACCTTGAGCAACTGATGCCCATACATAATAATAACAAATTTATTTATTTGTTTGTTTATTTATTTATTTATTTATTTGTCAAAAAACTTTTTTGTGTGTGTCCAACAGCAGCAGCCCAGATCTTCCTCCTTTTCCAGTCAAAGAAAGGAGGAAGCAGTGTGAGGGTAACAAGGATCACCATGTACCCCCTCACACTGTGCTTCCCCTCTGGGGGAAATGAGCAGATAAATATGCACAGTTTCCTGCTGCCAGCTACCCTAAGGGCAGTTTCCTACACTGCTTCTGTATTTGCCACTGAGCATTACATGAATGCTGCGCACACCGGTGGGTACCAGGACTCATCAGGGACAATTTCACCGGGGATCAGCTGTGTCAGGGAAGAGGAGTCACATTATGCAGTCAGCTGACAGAACGGAAAAATACGGCTGAGAAGCAAGTTGGGAAACAGCAAAGGGAGAATTCCAGCAAGAAGCAAAGTTTGACTTTGAGACTTTACTTCTGTACTGTATTGATACTGTGAAAAAAAATGTCGAGTGCTRAATAAACTTTGATATTTTAAGTTTCTGATCATTAAAACCCCTTTCCTGCAGCCTACCCACAGGTCCTGCTCACCAGATTTGACTTCAGAATCTCATATTAAGTGCTACGCTAACACAAGTTTGGTTTATAGAAAAAAACAAATTCCATTTTACAATAAAACTATTCAAAACAGATTTTTATAAAAATAACACAAACACAGCTTAAAATGAATTGAGAGTTTCAGACAAATTAATTCAGAAYGGTGATGACAGAAATATGAATTTCATTTAAAGTAGTCAGTTTATGGAACAGTCTTGATAGTGAGATAAAACAAATTAAACCTCTTTCTACATAATGTGGTAGAGAATAAGCTGATGTTTTTGTGTATTCTTTGTGTATTTGAAATRTGGCTTTAACAGGCTTTAGAGTTACCCCTAATATTTTTAGTATTTTCAGTGAATGGGGGCATAGAACTACAATGCTTTGGTTTGATTTCCTCCTTATTCTAACTTTGCCACCTTTTTCACCACTTTTYGGCTGTGTCCCTCAAAGCAGCTGGCTTTGTTACTGTTCCTTTAAGATGATTTAAGCCCCACCTCCCTCCGGCTTCCAGACCGGTCCACTCCGATTTGAGAGAGGGGTGAGGAAATGTTTTATTTACAATTCAAAATAAGTCAACAACAGAAGATGTGTCCATCCAGACTTACATGTTGAAACCAGAGTCTGACCCAGAACCTGAGGAGAATTAAGACAAGGACGTTGTARATGCTAAGTCCAGAACTTATACGGCAGTTCCAGTCCAGATTATTTGATGAAATAATCTCAGAAATCATCATAGAAAATATAGAAAACTGAACGAGCTGAAAGATATGACCCAAACAGAATATAAAGATGTCTTTGYAGCACCACAAATGACTAAATTAAACTTTTCTGCCTCCTTAGAGACTCAAACAAAATGTATTTAAAGCTAAAAAAGTGGATTTTACTTGATATGTCCCCTTTWAAGCAAGTATATTTTATGGAATTGTTGGGCGGTCCATGTACTTTTTGCTCATTTGCTTTTTCTTTTTAAATCAGTTATTATTCATCCCATTATCAGACCATTTAAGGTGGCACTAGAAATGGTTTTAAAAAGAAATTAGCTACGATAGAAGATACAGTCTGTGGGTAGCTATTTAACGAAATGCAAAAGTAGTTAGCACTTRCTTGCTTGCTTGCTTGCTTGCTTGCTTGCTTGCTTGCTTRCTTACTTACTTACTATTATTATTTAACCAGCTCCACCTTAAACAGTCTGATAAAACATTGTGCCTTTTCCCATTTTTGAAGAATAAAATGAAAATAGAATAACCTTTTTTCATTTTTCAACATTGGGCTTTATAATGACAAAAAAATAAAAGAATGACCAAGAGTACACGGACCTTGGGCAACAACTACATTTTCCTACCATTCTGTCAGCACTTATGTGTAAAACTACAGTTCAAGAAAAGTTTCAGAACAAAATTAGAAGCAAAATGTAAGGAACAAAATCACATTCTGTTTCAATTTAGCGATCAGCTGTTTTACATGTTCATGAAAGGTTTTAAAGTCCATTAATGCCTGTAAGATTTAATTGTTAACCTTTTTAGGAAGATAATTTGACAAATTACAAAATACTTTCTACTTTCTTGCCATGAAATACTAGAGAGCATGGGTACATTGTTGGTTTTAGTTACAGTAAATGTGACGTGAGTGCTAACAAATTGTAACCGTACCTAAGCATGAAAAACAAGAACGCAGGAAGGCTAATACTGTTGAAAGGAAATCAAAATATCAAGTATCAGTGCTTCTGCAAACAGTCTTTTCTCTGGACTGGTACCATCAGACTGAGCTGTTTCATTTTCAGGCCTGGTGGTAACCTGAGTCAGACAGAGGTGAAGCAGCTAACAGGGTTTGTGCTGGAATGATCAGCACTTCCTATTGATCTAACGGACCATCCTGCAGCTGCATGAATTTTTTTTTACAAAAGACTCATTTAAAAATATAAATACACCAAATTATTAATAATTTAAAAGGATTTTAGTCACTTTGAAATAATTTAATAAAAACAAATTAACTTTACGAGACACTAAATGTTTCTACCTAAATTCTTTCACATATAAGCTGCAATGTTATAAATTCCATCTGAGGCAGTGTTTAAAAACAACCAGAGTTTATTAGATTTCACGTGCACGCTGCTGCTGCTGCACTGCATCAAATCGTGGCAGTTAGAGCTGGAAGATTGGCAGCCGAGTCCAAATCGATTCATGTCGAAAGCTTCAAACCTTTTCATTCAGTAATGGTGGGTTTGACAGCTCAGCTGAGATGTGAAGATTGGGCAGGTGCTCTAATACAGTCAAGGTCAGAGACATAAAGTGGGGAAAAAAAATTAAATAGATTTTCTAAATTGAGATTGAATAACTTATTTTATWTCGGTGTTTAAAAATACAAGCTGAACGTAAAGAAAATACCACTTTATACCAATACTATCCACAACTAATTGTGAACAGAGGTGTAAACAAGAACCTTTGTTTTAACTAGTTCAAAGWGAGAATGTTTATTAGTAAAATGTTTCTGTTTTATATGCAGTATTGTACATATTAAACCTGAAAAGCCTTGGCAATGATGGGATATTA
>NW_013952557.1:181679-184001 GCF_001266775.1 Austrofundulus limnaeus | reverse complement strand
TCAGAAGACAAGTTGATGAAGTAAATATTTTAAATCTGTATTGTTCAATACAGCACTGTTCGATACGGGTACATGTATTGTTGCACCCCTAATATCCATACATACATAGCCAACGGTTTTACCACAGACCCCATATATAAGTGGGGGGGCTCCATCTAAAATTTCTTATAACTCAAAATCTATTCTGATGAAGGGCTATCCATTGGGCCCACCAATGAGCAAGGAAAAATTACTAAATCCACTGCAAATGTTTTTGAGTGAACCACAATTAAATTCACTCTATCCAGGAGGCACAACTTATCAGGAAAGTTTTTTTTTMTTTTACTAATAATGAACAGGAATGAAATAGGAGTAACAACTTTATACGCCTTACCTTTTAAAAAATGTAGAGTAGAAAGTACAGATAATTGTGTAAAAACGGAGTAGAAGTAAAAAGTAGGCTGAAAAACAAGTACCAACCAAACTTTCTACTTAAGTAACACAATATTTGTACTTAGTTACTTTACCACTCTGCCAAATTTGAGGTTCACCAATCAATGTTTAATACTTAACTGGTCAATTTAGGCTTAGTACTGGCAAATGAACAAGCTTTTAAATGGTAGTTGTGTACCAGTGTGGTGAGGATTTTCAGACAAGAACTTGTGCTCACTGCTCTTAGTTGTTCATGCACATTACCAGAAACTGCCCTCTTCAGTCTGGAGATAATTCAAGCGCCTCACAGTTCTTCCTGTACTGTAACAGCCGTGCAGCGTGTCACATTTTAACGTCATGTGTCGCAGCTCGTGATCATATTCATCACWTTGTTTCCAGGCAGCCTGGGTTGAGAGCCTCTTGAGGATCTCGTTTCCCTGATTGTAACAATCAGGCAGAAGTGCTACAAGATGCCAACATGATTCTAAAGATGAGCAGATCCTCAGAAGACTTTTAGAGCATGGATTTTAAAGGCATTACGTGCTTCAAATGAGGCAATATTCTTATTTTGTCTTTTCGTGCCTGAGGGTAAAATGTTGCAGCGTGGTTACAGGGAAAAGCTGTAGCTTTTGCCACTTACAAAGTGACTCAGTCGTCACTTTGTGAGGTTAAACTGTTGGAAATGAGCACAGACATCTAGCTTTGAAAGATTAATATCCATCATATCAAATATCAGTTATGGCAGTGATTATTGGTACGTGATGTTATGGAGCTGACACCCTATCCTTAGAGTGAATGATTTATTATTGCTTCCTGCTAATCCAGGTACAAAATTTTGTTTCAAAGTGATTTGTCCAAGTAAAACGTCTGATCTTTATTCTAACATGGAATATGCTCGTGATCCCATGCTTTTTCATTCTGTAATGTGTTGCCATGAACAAGCTCTTTCACATTTGACGTTCAGCACTGTGTAGGATTATACTCACCATTGATTTTCCTATGTTGTGCTGTAAATGGTCTGTAAAAATGTTTTTTTTATTATCCTGTGCACTGTGGCTTAGCCAGCCAAATCATTTCCTGTGACTTTTTATTTAATATAAAATATGTTTTCACATCGCAGACAGTGATAACACAAAAGTGAGAAAAAAAATCAGCAGGAAAGGTGCTAAAATGTGTTCGTGATTGCCTTCACACAGTATGCTTTACTTTGGTGTGAAGTGGGCCACGAGTAAATATTTCTTGTTAAAGTTTTCCCGGAATGACCGTGGGAGAGCTTTTGTCTTTGTATAATCACATTTTTTTGTCTCTTGGGCCACTGAACACTAAATTAGTTGATAAGCCAAGAGTGCAGGTGAGTCACTGGCATCTTTTCCTGGAAAGGAGTTTTTATGAAGGTTTTATGTGGTTGTAGGTGTGATCCATTCATGAAACACTTACTTAAACAATTACTGATTAATGACGTCTGTTTTTAAAACATTGACACCAATATCTGGAGTCAACTGGGTCTTTTTATTGTGCAATTAATATTTGGAAATACATCTACAACTGGTTTCCGTAAGGGGGGTTGTTATGAAAATGCTGTATATATCAAAAATAAATGTGACTTTGCATCATAGTCTGTGTAAACACCTTGAAATCAGCCTCTGTCTCTTTAAGAGCATCCTGCTGTTTCAGACACTCCCACTTCAGCACATCTTCACAACAGTGCTTCAGGGGAGGGGGTGTGCTCTGTGGAACGGTAGCTCAGTCTGCAGCCTGAGCTCCAGGGAGGGGCTTTGTGTAAATGGGCGGAGTTTTGTACTAAGGGTGTCCCGGTCCGATACCAGCATCAAGTACTCATACTCGTACTCGTAAAAGCCAGCCGATACTCTTAACCGATACCACTTTTGTCCCCTCCTGTGCTGCGCTGCA
>NW_013952557.1:178602-181054 GCF_001266775.1 Austrofundulus limnaeus | reverse complement strand
GTTTTGCAGTATTTGTATTGTTCATACATTCAGAGGGAGTGTGGCCTTATAAAAAAGAGCCCTGTTTGAAATAAAATAAATGGTTTCAAAAGTTATGGTGTGATATATTTACCAACTTATACTTGTCAGAGTTTGCACTACCTTTTTATTGTCAAACATAATATTTACCCATCAATTTTTCTATGATAATTGCATTTCATTTTCATTCTGTTTAATATTCAACAAGTTGAACAGATAATCCACTACTTGGTTATCGGTATCGGTGAGTACCTAAACTGAAGTACTCGTACTTGTACTCAGTCTTGAAAAAACTGGTGTCGGGACACCCCTACTTTGTACCAGTGAGAGTTTAGTCAGCCCCACATGAATACCACAGGAGATTCAAGGATTTCTAAAACATAYATGAATGAATGAAAGCAGCACTCTGGGGATGTTTTTGATGAGGGGATGATATAATATGAAATTACACTGAAAAATGTTGAAGTTGCATGATACTAGCTGCGTTTCCATTGCAAATGTGTGCAAATCTTTGTTGATATTCTGTTAATGTAGACAAACACAGTTTCGCAACTGCGATGTTTCCATTAAGTAAGAAATGCTATTAAAGTCACGTGAATACGTTTGTTCTCGCGATAAGTCAACATGGCAGCAACGGATGTAAACACATAGTATGTTGCTACCATGACACTAGCGCTCATCATCAGAGGAGACGTCGGCGTCTTTTATCGAGGCTTTCCAGCGACAAGTCCCTACTTCGGAGCGGCTACGTATGCTGTGTTTTTGGGAAATTGTAGTTGGTGAGTTTACTATTTTATACTACTTCTGTGATATTACTACTACTTCTACTTAGGGATGGCCGGTGAGTTTACTATTTTATACTACTTCTGTGATATTACTACTACTTCTACTTCCTGTTATCTCCTTCGTCATCGTCTTTTTCACCAGTAGAAACAGTTGTTGATCACGTGACTCCCGTGATGCGACAAAAGTGTTTCTATTGCAGTTTTGCGAAAAACACCAATTTCGATATGGCCGAAAAACCACCTCAGCCTAGTGCAAAAACATTTTGTCGAAAAACTATTTATTTTTTCGAAATTGACGTGTTTCCATTGAGCAAATTTGTTTTCGAAATTCTGATTTGCACATTTTCATGGTCAATGGAAACGCAGCTACTGTCCTTCAAGGAAACACAAACATTCAAGATTCAAAGTGTTTATTGTCATATACACAGATGGAACAAGTTTCCCTGAGTAATGAAATTCTTATTTTGCTGTCCACAGTGAATGCCAAAAGACAGCCAGATGAAGAAAAAGAACAAGCACTTAAAGGATACTAAAGAAAGTAATAAGGGATAAAGGATAAAAAGACCACACTTGGAACAAAAAAAGAGACCAAACTAGAGATAATAACACCAAGAAAAGGATCAAAACAATCATTTTTTAAAGTGTAAATGTGCAACAGTTAACAGTCTGAAATGTCCAGATGTGCAGTATTAGAAGTCATAAAATTGTCACATTCAGCTGTTTAGAAGTCTGATGGCACTTGGGGAAAATGAGTTCTTAAATCTGGAGGCTCTGCATTTGACACTTCTGCACCTCCGGCCAGAAGGCGGAGGTGTGAATACTTCATGCTGGGGGTGGGTTGGGTCTTTAATGATTGATGCTGCTCTCCTGTGGACTCTGTAATCATTAAAGACCCAACCCACCCAAACAGAATTCAGTCAGTTTTATAGATATTCAGGTGCACGTTAGTAGCTGAGCAACATCCCCAACACATACCATCCATATTTTTGCTTAAATCTTTGCTTTTTAACTTTTAAATCCACACTGGCTTTCTGTTGGACTAAACCTATTGAAACTAGAATAAATGTTGAATAAACATCTGCTCAATTACATTTGGGGTCAACCCACCACAGCTAATCAACTTCAACTATCACAAAAACACAAACAGAAAAATGATAATGTTCTCAGTTTGTTGTGATATTACCTGATAGAACATGGAGATCTGAAGATGACTAACACATCTTGGAATATTGCATGAGATTGTGCAAAATCATGTACCAAGATGGACCCAAAAACAGTGTTTGTAGTTTGAAACTCTGGTGTAAAAGGCTGTGGGTGATGCATTCATTAAAGGAATGCTTGGTCTTGAATTTAAGAAAAAATATTATTTCAGTGTCCTGATGCATCTCAGTAATCCAGGTAGAAAAAAATAATAAGAAAACATGATTTTTCGTGTCCAGTTGTCCTCCTCCTMCAACGCTGTTATTGCAAGTATGACTCCGCCCCCTGTGAGCAAAAGGTGTGAATCAGGGCCCCAATGATACCAACACAAAGAGGGAAAAAAGACAAAACAAGGGGACTTTGAGCCCCGCCTGCACTCACTACATACACATAACAAAACACCAAATAACCACAGCCGTAGCATCCAAACCAATAAGTCAGGTGATGGG
>NW_013952557.1:176551-178107 GCF_001266775.1 Austrofundulus limnaeus | reverse complement strand
TTTTTTTTTTTTTTTTTTAGTATGGGTTTATTTAAGTGGACTGGGGCAGTTTTTGTTCTGAAGAAACAAAAATGTGGCCATACAATTAAGACATGAGGGACCAGTACCTAAACACCAAATACAGTGAACTCTCTGGTCTGATGCTTGCATTGCTGCAAAATATTAATGGGTTTTCAGGAAGATCACCAATAGAAATATTTAATTGGAGTGGTGCATGTTTTCAGTGTTAATAAAAAAAAAAAGTTCCCACAGCTACACTACTTCAGTTGTGTTGATGCACGACATCAAAGTCTCAAATTAAGAGAATGGTATTCGTTTCCATAATGAAGCCACTATCAGAAGGAAACAGACTTCCTCCTTGTACAAAAGGCTGAGGCAGCAGCATGGAGGAAATATCTTAATGACTAATTATTTTTTAAGATGTGAAAATGGTTTATATTCAAGGCTGCAAATGTGCTTTAATCCTGTGAGAAATAAAACAATATTACAAAAATCCCACCCCGCTCAGACCATATGGGTGATTTTAAATGACATAAATTTGGGGACTTTTTAGTTTTTCAATTAGTCCTGTTCTATAGCAAACAAACTTTGCAGACAAAGAAAAAAATGTTAATTATACAAAAGAATCGGGTTGGGATTTGTCTTGTAATTCTGGGAGGGGATCAGACCATAAATTAGAAATGTAAAGCGTGTTTTGGGACAGTGATGGATTAAGCACAGCTGTCAAGATATGTGATTGAATTACACTGAAAGCTTGCTCTGGATCTGATGCTGTTTTTTTTACAGCCACCAGAATGCAAAGCAGTGTGTCATAACATATCAAATGAAATTCACTGCAGTACAATTTATTAAACTGCTTGACAGAGCGGAAATAATAATGCAGTCATGGTTTATCAGTGCTTTCAAGGGCTTGTCAAAAGTGATGAAATATGGTAATTGTATTTTTAATATCAGAACCAGAGTGTGGGAGGTGAATGATGAAGCATTCTTGGTAAATCTGGGACATTCCCCAGACATCTTTAAACTTCATAAAAACTGCAGGCTCAAGAATCCTTTCTATGTTTACACACACTTATATTCTTCAAAATACATCTATACCTCCAAATATATGTAGTATATGCTTAGCATAAAAAGAAAGAAAATTTGCATTGGGTAGATTATTTCTTTGTGGTAGGGATGCTTCTTGGCAATGAATCTTAGGATTGCCATCTGATTGACAGCACCTGGGGGAACCAGAAGTTCAAAACAAGTCTATAGCAACAGCTAATAATTTGTTTGACAATGACAGAGGAGATTTGGCAATTCTTGTCTGCAACCCAAACTCTGCTCTGGTGCTCATCCCACAAATGCATGTTCCTTATAAATGTGGCACCATTTAAAGTGGAAATTCAAATGGTTTCCAACAGTATAAAAGTTCTTGCCAATAAGCATTATTACAAAAAATAATGTACAAAGCACAAATTCCCTTGCCTCTCTGAAGGTATAGTGATGCATCAGTGCCTCAGGCATGGTCAGTACAGTATTTGTAAAGACAGGATCAATGCAGAATATATATA
>NW_013952557.1:166939-175276 GCF_001266775.1 Austrofundulus limnaeus | reverse complement strand
GGCTTAAGAGTGTGACCCCCCTGTAATTGGTGCACACCCTCCGGTCCCCCTTTTTAAACAGGGGGACCACCACCCCAGTCTGCCAATCCAGGGGGACTGCCCCCGATGTCCATGTGATATTGCAGAGTCTCGTGAGCCAACACAACCCTACAACATCCAGAGCCTTAAGGAACTCCGGGCGGATCTCATCCACCCCCGGGGCTCTGCCACCGAGGAGCTTTGTAACCACCTCGGCGACCTCGTCCCCAGAGATCGGAGAGCCCAACCCAAAGTCCCCAGGCTCAGCTTCCTCAACAGAAGGCATGTTGGTGGGATTGAGGAGGTCTTCGAAGTATTCCGCCCACCGGTCCACAACGTCCCGAGTTGAGGTCAGCAGCACACCATCCCCATTATAAACATTGTTGGTGCTGCACTGCTTCCCCCTCCTGAGATGCTGGATGGTGGACCAGAATCGCCTCGAAGCCATGCAGAAGTCTTTCTCCATGGCCTCTCCAAAATCCTCCCACGCTCGGGTTTTTGCCTCAGCGACCACCCGAGCCGCATGCCGCTTCGCCCGCCGGAACCCATCAGCTGCTTCTGGAGTCCCAGAGGCCATATATATATATACATATAATATCTGTAGCATTGTATTTGTTTAGTAAATGTGTGCAAAAACCAGCAAATTAGGAGCCAAATCTCCCAGGATGTTGTGCATTAATGAATATACCATCCATTGTTATACTTTAAATGATTTCAGAATTGTTGTGCACTGACTCAAATTTAAACGTTTAATATGACCCCTGCATGTTGTTGTTTTTGTACTGTTTGTTTGTTTATTTATTTATTTATTTATTTATGTATTTATTTTATTTATTTTTTTAGATTTTTGGTCAACCGTAGCACGAAAACAGCTGCCAACTGTTCATTGTAGAATTTGGCAGGAATTTAGATGTGTCTGACCTACACTGGGCCAATCAATGGTTTTACAATAGACCCCATGTTAGAGGAGGGGGTTCCATCTAAAAAGGGGATGTCTGGACATACAAAAAATCTTATAACTCAAAAACAATTCAACATAGGACCTTCGGATATTTTAGTTATTTAGCTTTGATAAAGGGTTACCCATTGGTCCCACCAATGATACATGCCTCCACTCCCCCGGACCCCCACACCATATAAAAAAGGGATGTTTGGACATACAAAAAACTCAAAAGCTATTCAACATAGGAGCTTCAGTTTATTTATTTATTTATTTTTTTGTTAAGCTCCAATAAAGGGCTATCCATTGGCCCAACTCAACTAATGAGACCCCCCAGCCCTGGACCCCCAATCCAATCTGAAAATTGGATGTCTGGACATGTAAAAATGCTTAAAACTCAAAAAGTATTCAACACAGGAGCTTCAGATTTTTTCACCCAAGACAATAAATCCAGTCTCTTCTGATTTCTGGTGCATTGGTGCGTTGCGTACACGTGGAGGTCATATACGCTGCTGATATGAGGTATCTAGTTTGTATCAAACCTGCCTGGAACCTAAACTACACTGCTGTCAGTGTTTTTAAGAAAGATACATGTGTGTTTTTCCCTCATCTGTGAAAACAAAGTAAACAAACCAGTCCACAACAAACATGTTCTAAAAACTGTTCTGTCTGCTCGCCATTGAAACTAAACATGGCAAAAAAATAACACCAAACAAACTGACATTTAGGAATGTACATGGCTAACAAATGGCTCATTGGGACTAAAGCTATTCTCCGCTCAGTCAATTAATTTCTTTTAATAGTCTCACATTACCTCACATTCTCCTCTTACAGCAAACAGGTTGACTTGTTGTACCAAGGGAGCACAGTTGATACTAATTAAACTGATGATGTCTCAGTGCCATCAGTGTGCCAGTAGACCCACTGAATCTGTTTGCAGACTTTAACATTAAAATACACTAAATGCAATATCAGTTACACTTGGAAAAAGAAACTGGCTCTTATGAGAAGACATGTTCCAAGTTATAAGTGAACACGGTTGTTAATATAATCAGAAAATTGAAAAACGCTGTAATGTTCAAAAGTGCATAGTGGGTGTGCGGTGCATTTACCATATAATAAAAGTTTTATGTAACAGTCCTGCACACCCACTAAGGCTATTTTACTTGCTGTGGTTAATTAGAGCCATTAGGGAATCTTTTGTATAAAAAAATAAATTAAAAAACGACATGGTCAAGTACAGTTTGCACATGTCAACACACTCCAGTTATTAATAAAGAAATTAAAACACAAGTGTGTTCACTTGTTCAATCTGACAACTCCATTGGGTCTAATTTACTAAAGAGGAAAAAAAAAATGCTGTTAGAAGCTTAATTTGGTTTTAGACCATTTAAATATAACCGGTTGAGAAAAGTAAGGAACTTTTGTTTCTTTATCATTTCACATCATTTCAAAAATCTGTTAAAGAAAACAGGTTGAGTTTTGCTTTTATATGCTGATAAAAAGAATAGCTAATAAATTTGTTCAGTGTTCAGTAAATCAAATTTAAATGCTTGAATGTTTAACTCCATGAGTTTAAAGAATTTTGTTTTAGCTCTAGTTGAAGTAAAAACCCAAAACAAGCCCCACCACACTAACTTCTGTATATTAGACTGTTTGAATAGTATGAATGCACCAACTTAAAGGGAACATATCATGCAAAATGCACTTTTTTACCTGTTTAATACATTTTGTTGTGGACTTGGAGTCTCTAAGAGGCAGAAATTAGTCTCTCCTGGTTCTGCAAAGATATCTTTATATTCTGTTTGGGTCATATTTTTCAGCCTGTTCAGTTTTCTCTATTTGCTGTGATGTTTTCTGAAATTTTACATCAAATTATTTGGTAATTCCATCGCAGATAATTTGACGTAAAAATTTTCTGAAATTTTACGTCAAATTATCTGTGATGGAATTACCAAATAAAATCTGGCTACCAACTACAATTTCCTTGGCTTAATTCTCCTTTGGTTCTGGGTCATTTTCTGGTTCTGGGTTGGACTCTGGTTCCAACATCTAATGATCTACAGTAAGTCTAGATGGAAGTCTTTTGTTGTTGACATCTTTCATTTAAAATGTAAATAAAAGTTTCTGCAAGCTAGAAAACGTAACTATCTCGTCTCAAACTGGAGCGGACCGGTCTGGAAGCCGGGGGGGGGGGGGTGCTTGAAGCGCCTTAAAGGAACAGTAAAAAACCAGCTGCTTTGAGACACACAGCAGAAAAGTGGTGAAAGAAGGGCTGTTGAAGTTACAATAAGGAGGAATTCAGACCAAAGCACTGTAGTTTCACTTTATAAAGACCCCAACTGAATGATTTTAATGTAAAAAGGAAGGACTTAAAAGCATGCCTACTTTAATAGAAGATTGTCAGTAAAATTGGTTCTTCACTCAGTGATATTAAAATACCATATGATTAAGTTTTTCACTAATATTCAAAACAAATTGTTATAAAATATAAGCTTAGTTGATTACTGATATATCTTTTTATTTACAAAATACTAAGTTTTTTTTCTTATATGTCCCGTAGCTTTAAGCAAACCTCAGGGCTTTTAATGATTAAAGTGATATTATTCTTTGTGTTCCGTCTGTCTTCATCCAGTTTCTCAAAATAGCTGCTAAATTTGACGTGACACTTCATCCCAGCATCTTTATTGTGTCATCTTTTGCCTTTTCCTTTGACCTGAGCCTGAGTTTGAAGACAAGGCTGAACCCGTTGGGCTGGTTTAATTAAACAAGGGTATGAGTGATCTCTGCCTCTACCTTGGAGGAACGGGAAAGGGCAGATGTCACATGATATTATCTGGGAAGAGAGGTGGTAATTAATCACCTTGATGGTCCATGGTATGAACACATGGTTAATTTAGACTTTTTTAACATGCATTTTACGGCAGGTTTAACTTGTCCTTCAGCAAACAAAAGAAAACAGGTTCAAACAGTTGTTCCTTGATGTAGATTGAGTTTGACGTCCTCATTAAATGAATATGTGCAGGAGATCAGCCAAGGGGATTTAGGTCACTGTAATTTTTTTTTTTTTTTTAGTTTTAGCAAATAAAAATACAACATTTTTGTAAACATTTTGTATCATTGGTCATAAAGAAATGAAATTGATTAGGTCATTATCTGTGTATTTGTTTATCTGTTTGTTAGCAACTTATCATAAAACAACAGGCAGATTTGAATGAAACTCTGGAAGCAACTGTTGAACGCACATTTACAAGCGAGTAATGCTTGGAGACAGTCTGATTAAAGATGTTGTTGATGCTAGCTTATGTAAAACACAAAAATATATAAACATTAAGCTCAGATTTTGGGTTGGGTAGCAGCTCTGACTGATGCCAAACAAATTATTCTTCAACTTTGTTTAAAAGTTTGGCTATCAACTTTGACAATGCATCCATTCACCCGTTCAAAGATAGCAGCTTTTTGGTTTAGCAGTAGTTTTAATAAGAAAATGTATTTTTTAATTTTATAAACACTATTTATTAATCAGTTTTACTTTTATTTGACTTGATCAAGACATTGAAACCACTTGTGTAAGTTTGGGAACTATTACCGTATTTCGTCAAGTATAATATGTAAAATTAAATCCATAAAATCATCCATAAAGTTGGGGGGTAGTACTATACTCGGATAAATATTTTTACTTATGCATTTTGTGAATGAAGCCGATATTTCAGTTAAAATACATGAGTCCGGAAATGAGACTGCTTCTTAAAAGGCAGTTGAAACGAGCTTACCTCTGACACTCCTTTGTATTTCAGAGCGAGATAATAACAGATCCAGGCAGGCGGCATGATTTGAAAAAGGGGGAAAATGTCCTGCGCTTTAGTAATGATAACAAACTAAAGACATTAGCGTGCGACTGAGCCGCTGCTGGAACAACAACAAATGCATGTTCGTCTGTAATGGCTGCCGTCTACCGGTGTTCTGAAAAAGTTTGTATCCCTGAAAAAATGTTTCCCCACCAGAGGGGGCGCTCGCAAGTAGGAAGTAATCTGCTTTTCCCCCACAAGATGGCCCAAACCTCATGTGAAGTCTCTGACTTTTGTGTTGGCGCCTCCTGGTGGACTATGTGTAAAATGCCAGAATTCATATGATGCTGCTACAGCTGATATATATTTGTTGTCAAAATACCTTTTAGTACATATGTTGTTAAAATAAAATGAACAGTCCAATGATCATTTTACTGATATGTATAAAGACTGCAAAGGCTGAAAAATCTTGAAGTCTGTATGAAATTGGAGGTAGTTTGAGGATTCAATTTTCTATGCTTTTTAAGCTCAAAAAAGGGGTTCGTATTATACCTGAGATCATATTATACACGAATAAATAAGGTACATTATACAAGCCTTTTAACATTAGGAAAAAAAATCTGAATTTTTTAACGAGTGCTTTGAAATGCCTGATTTTGGGTGGACACAAATGAATAAACCTTTTTTTTTCTTTTTTCCTTTCCATATTTGGTCTGTGATTGAATATACTGTTCAGGGTATGAAATCACTTTATTTCCCACAGTTGAACTCGACACTAATGGTTTGTGTGGTCACAGTATCTGCCATTAAAGTCTGTATTTTCAGTCTGCATTGATGCAGAAAAAAGAGGGAAATGTCAGCATTGATTGTGCTACTTCCTGACCTTTACTAAATTTTAGCAAAACAGTAATGGCTTTTAGTATGAAAAGCAAACCGCAGACTGGTGTGTCGGGCTCGTCATGTGGAAACAGAGCCCTGCTACTTTGTTTATAAATCCTACTGCAGTTTGGATTCAATTTAACTGATTTTTATGAACAGGTTAGAAATGCAGAAGCGTTGAGTTGGGGTTTATATTTAACTCGGCGGTGGCCTTTGCCTGCTATGAGTCACATGTGTGTAGAGGTGCGGTGACGTGGGGGAAATTACAGATTTTCTGGCTTGGGTGGTGAGGAGATGAGATTAAATGTAGGCTAATGAGAAAGAGCTAGAACTAAATACTTCATAGTGGCAGTATGTATGACCCCCCGCATGTACGCAAAGCACCAATGATGGCAGCACGATGGCTCAGTGGTTAGCACTGATGCCTCACAGCAAGAAGGTCCTGGGTTCAGTCCCTTGTTCAGACCTAGGATCCTTCTGTATGGAGTTTGCATGTTCTCCTCATGCTTGTGTGGGTTTTCTCCGGGTACTCTGCCCCCCCCACAAAAAAAAAAAACATGTACAATAGGTTGCCTTCAGGCCCAGGCTGCCCATGCAAAAGAGATCAGTGATCTCAATGGGATTTGCCTTGATAAATAATGGTAAAATAAAATGAAAAAAACAAATTTATTGTTTTTGGTGGTGGTCCTGGGGGTTAGGGGGTGCGGGTTCTCACTGGTGGGCCCAATGGATTTCCCTTCATCAGAGCTAAACAATAACAAAAAGAAAACTGAAGCTCCTACGTTTTAGCTCTAAGCATTTTTGTATGTCCAGATACCCACTTTTTAGATGGAGTGGGGGTCTCAATGGTGGGCCTAATGACCCAATGAATAACCCTTCATTTGATTTAATGAGAAGTATGTATAACATTTGGACACCAAATAAGTTTGTCATACTCCAGTAGGATAAAGCTGTATCGGGTGGATTAGTGCATCTCAGATTTTTTTAGCATTAACATTATGACAGTGTGGGCATTTCAGCCTTTATAAATTTATTTTATTTTGTTTTATTTACTTATTTATTGGGGGGGTAGTCACCTCTCAGTAGATGTCATTTTGGAAAATTTAATCTCTCATTTTTACTCAATACTTTTACTTTTTACACTTAGAAACGTCCTATGTCAGAAATTAACCTTTGATACTTAAGTACAAAATGCATGAGATRCTTTAAGACTTTTACTCAAGTAATATTCTTAGAGGGTAGTTTAACTTTTTCCAAAGTAATATTATGGTAAGATACTTTGTACTTTTACTCAAGTATTGCTTTGAGGTACTTTATACAACACTGAAATTTGAACCACAGAAATAAAAATAAAAAAAACAAACAGTAAGAAAATGTATTTCTGTCATTTAAACCAGTTAGAGCATATCTAGGTGTTTTTGTCAATACTCAGCAGTGTGCACTCAGCTCTGAGTTGATCAGTAAAATGTTCTGTCGATATTTTCTGTGCCGGAAAACTGACGACTGATTGACTCACTTCTTTGTCTTTGAGACTTTAGTCACATGATCTGATTATTCACCACTCAAGTCATTTTGAAAATAATAAATGAGTTGGAAAAAATCATTAGGTGTAGTAGCTACTTATTAAATTGATTACCTGCCTTTACAAATTGGAGCAACTTGCTAGAGATTTCCAGCCTATTGTGCTTTTTTCTAATTAACTGTTCAGTAAGCATCACTTTTACAGAATATATTTTCAATGTTAAGCAATGATAGTTAAACTTGTGATTTCTTCAGCTTACGCCTTTCTAGGCTTGGAGCAGCGTGCTTTAGGCTTAAAATGGAGTCAAAGTAATTATTATTCGGATCATATTTGCTTTCTTGGGTTTTAGTTTTCTTCAGTGTTCTTCACAGCATCTACTCAGAGTGTACCCAAAATATTTCTCATGGTGTTTATTCTTCCCCTCACCGTTTTCARTCAGCATGCATGCCTACTTAAAGAAAAAAACTATCAGAAAGGAGGCAATGATTTAAACACAACACWATATTTATGTTTTATTTGAAGGAGAAAATCATTAGGAAAATCGGATCCTAAAACAGTTTGATAAAGTCCTGCTCTGATTAATGCAGCTGATGGTACATGAAAAAATAAGGGCTGCATCCAGAAAGCCTTGTTTTTGGTTTACATATGCTTCAAACAATTTAAAAGACTGGGTGCAGTTCTTCTGAATCAGCCGGATAATAACCGGTGAATAAATTATGATTAGAATGAAGGGAGAAGTCTCCTCATGAACGAAGAACAAAGTGTTTGCTGGTGACAGGAGGTGTGAACCTAAATCTGGGATAAAGATGTGATTGTTTCAGATTTTTTTTAACTGCTGATTTGATGCTTTTAAATCCTTCTTTTTCRCTTTTAATTCCTTCAGTCCATATAAAGTGGAACTGCAATGATTTGGTCTGAATTCCTCCTAATTGTAACTCCAAAAGCCCCGCCCCTTTTCTGGGGTGTGTCTCAGATCAACTAGTTCTGAGGCTGTCTCTTTAAAGGGATCCATGATTACGAGTTGTAACAGACTTTATTTGAGAAACATATATTTTAAATGTAAAATAAATACTTTAGGCTGCTTAGGTTTGTAAATTTTTAAAAATATATTTTAACACAGATGCAGCCATTTTATTTACACACAAAGCATTCTGGGTAAATGATGACGTGGATAGGTCCTTGGTGTGAGC